>NW_009928100.1:0-6801 GCF_000696875.1 Nestor notabilis | reverse complement strand
TCTAAATTAGATGATTAATAATCAGTGCAAATCACTGACCATAAAGACAATTCAGAGACTTATATAGTATAAAAATTAGTGAAGTTCACAAAAAACCCCCCAACATTTTAAAGCAATAAATCCTGCTGATATTTGTACAGATTGAAAGTCATTAATTCTACATTGTCTTCAACTATTTTGTGAACTGGTTTACTGATTTTAAATAACCTTTTTTTTATACTCTGGTTTCCATTAGTTTAGTAAGTCTATACTAATTTTTGTAATATCCTATTTTAAAATTAAAATATTGATAATTTTAATGTTGATAAAAGCGGTATGAAAAACTTAGCAATAATGCAACAATTTTTTTTAAAGGACTGAGACCCACAACTCATTCTCAGCTAAGTCCTTTTGATGATCTCTAATATCCCCTTATACACTTTAACTCAGTATTTCATCTTTGCTAGGGGTATAGAGATTTGTAAATGGGTGCTGAGACCAAAGTGTTCACAGATTATGGCTTCGATATTGACAAATCACTGGAACTATACAAATGACTTACGGGGGGTGGGAGGGGAGTCACTTAGTCTTTTCTTTTAGAATAAGACAAAGAAGGAAAACCAATTTACTCTCCCACTTATCCTTGGTTTTTCTTCGTCAATATCTGTTTTGATCAAAGCAGCCTCTCTTCCTTTTATTCAATAAATGCTTGAAAACTAAGATAGATTTTTATTAAGCAAAAACTTCCTCATACCATAGCAGATTCAGTGAAAAATCTGTATAGCAATTTCATGCACTAAAAGGGGAGATGATTCCATCTATCACTCACACTAAGAGTATTTTAGAGAGAAGAACAGCATGTAAATGTGCACAGGTCAAGTAAAGATGATTTCTAAGCGTGAAAATTATTCTTGTCAGTGGCAGCTGTTATGCGAGAAGTAATAAGGTCCAGAAGCCTTGCTGGGCACGACCAGTGATAAGAATATCATTACGATCCATCTGCAACCTCCAAAAGACCCAAAATGCCTCAGCAATCTTTTGTTCTAAGCAAAAGTAGAAATCCAAAGCAACAGGTTTCTAAACCAGGACATTGCAAGTGTCGTCACAGCAGTAAGAAACTTTCCACAAACAGCCCCCTCACAACAGGTTCACAGAAGGGAAAGCTGAGAATACTTTTCAGAATCACAGAATTTCAAGGTCACAGATTTTAGAGTAAATGTGTGCTTGCTTTGTCTGCTTCTTTACTTGTTTTGTGGGGAAAGGAGTGTTAGGTTTGTAAAAACAACTGAGTCATGAACAAGTCAAAATATTTCCAGCAAACTTATTTTTGTCTGAATACAATGAGTTAACTGAAACCAAGTAATTTTGCAGAAACTTATCAGTTTCACTGGCTTTGCAATGAATTGGTGCTACAGGCTGTGTTGTACTTCACCAAAATCGTTGGTTCCATCCTCCTTCATTTGGGATATAACAGTTTCCCCGTCAACTGTGGAAATCCTCACTTAACACCATTTTTCTTATTTTCATTGCCACTACCACTGAGGACCAATCACTGAGCGATCTGACTGTAGTGCTTGGCACCATCGGAATGAAGAGGGACTATTTGGCTGCCAGGTTTACAAGAAGCAAATGACGCATCCACTTGGGAGATACCTCGTGCTAATTTCTCTTCCACCGAAAGAGGGAGGAGCAGATATACCACAGTTCATTTGGATTCATTCTGGCTAGTAGTCCCCGTCTTCTCTAGATTCAGGCCTGAGAATACAAAAAGGTAGTGTTTCAACAGGTAAATCACCTGATTTCAGCAGGCAAATCACCTGCTGCTGTTTCACTGTGAGAGGCATTAAGTCACTTGTTTAATTAATATGGGTGATTACTGAGATCTCCAACTGCAGTTGAAGCAGAAAAGGGTTACATTACTTTTTCTTAGCTTGTCTTAAACACTTGAAAAAGGTTTAATGCCTTTCTACTTCGTGATGCAGATGAGCAATGACTGTCACCAAGATACAAGAAAAAAAGTGAAAAGCCAGAAAGCATCCTGGACCATGTATGTAGAGGCTCTTTGCTGCCTAAAACATTAGAATGGTTGCCTCTCTGCACAGAAAGCCAAGCTGGTTGCTAAGACAAAATGAAAATTGAATTAAAATACAACTTCTTACACTGACAAAACAAATATCTGGAGTTTTTGTACTGTTCTTCGACCTAAGACTTCCTCTTTTCTTCAATTTCCTCAATCCAACTTCAGTTATGTTTTTAGTAACTTCTTTCCTATAGCTAATACTTTCTGGTATTTCAGTATCTTTCCTTTGTCTTTTGCTTACTGCCTCTTTCCAGATCTTTGTGCAGCATCACTGCTTCCTTTCCATTGATACTCCCCTTGGTTCTCTGCACACTGCATTTGTGGCTATGGCTGGAGATATTCCACCTGACAAAGAAGGAGCATCCATCTCTCTGGGGACAAAACAAACTTTGAACTAGCTTAGCCGTGTATTTAACACGTGCTTCCCTGGTCCTTACACTGTATTATTGTAGGACAATATAATGAATAGATACCTGGTATCTTCTTTCGGCATCAATCTGTCAAGGCATTGGCAAAACAGAACTTTAATGTGTTGTAAATCACTTGTTTATTGCTCAGCCTTGTGGCACTTTGAATTGTCATCTCAAAAAAGCTGTACTGATTCTAATGCTATTTATTTCCGTAACAGGACAAACCAATGTTGTTGATCACATTATACAGCTGCAGTGATTGAAACAACATTCTAGCTGAAGTAAACCAACAAAAATGCAGTGACAGTTTATGGCCAAAAAAGCACGTGGGACTCTTGTTGCTGCAGTTCTCTCTGACAGATATACATGACACTCTTGCCCAAGATATCCCTGCTTATCCTCAGGAGTCCCTCAACCACATCCATAGCAACAGGAACCTGGAAACAAGAGACCAAGTGGAGGAGCAAAGCATAACATCGCTCACTGCACTACATTTCCATGCTATCGTACATGCTAGCACAGGTTAAATACTGATACTCTATTATTTTCCTAAGTGAAATTCTATTACATGCCCTGAAGAAGAGCAAAGCACATCTACACTGATTTTGTAACCTGTGCCACAGTACAAGACTTATAGCAGATGCCGTGCCCTGTCTTTGTCCGCTCGAGCTACCAGACAGCAGCGCCTAAGTTAAGGATAAAGAGAAGAAATGCACACAGTTCTTCAACACAGCTACTTTTTCAGACTCTTCAGACAAGAAGTAGTGTCCATTTATATTTGTCTAGTGCCTTGAAGGATTTATTAGCAACTCAAAGAGCCAAATCTTTCCATACTTGAAACTTGAGGCTTTCCAGGGGAAAAAATGACAAGGATGTTGAGTTACCAACCCAGCATGACGGAGCTAACTTTAAACCCTTTTACGACCCACCGACATTTTTTTTGCATTTTATTTCCACTGCAGTTTTTTCAGGGGTTTAAGCAAGCAGATACACAGTGTCAATGTGTTCAGGGATGTCATTTGAAAAATCATGGAAACAAAATGGGAGCAAACACTAAAAGGTAATCACTGTGGTCAAGCTGTCTCTCCAACTCCTCAGAACTATGAATCAGTGCCTTATAACACAATCTCTGTTGTTTCCTCATTTCAGCTTGGAATTACGCATAGTTAATGCTATTTGGAAAGCTTAAAATTTGCTATTTCAAGTTGTTTGTGAAACAGCCTTTCCTAAAATAGTGTTCTAGGTGCAGGAAGGAGAGAGATAAAAGCAGGTCTACTCTGTCCTCCAAGACAGAATTAGTTTACAAGGGCATTCTTGGTCCTTATTTAAGACTGCAACTCACCATCTTACAGAAGATCAATCAATGCAGGCAGAAAAGGTAGGAAAAAAGAGGAAATATGAAAGTCATATGGACAAAGACCACTGGAAAGAATTGTCACTTGTAGATCGTAATATCAGAGACATCTGGAACCCACAATACTCTTTCACGGCAAATTCCAAATAGCCCATATCCAGAAGAATGCATGGAAGAAAGAGGCAAGACATTAAAAAAGCAAAGCTAGGAGAAAAATATTTATTTGATTATCCTCAGGACAGTGTCTGGAATTAAATCTTCTGGGCAACTTTCAAGATTTTCCCATACAGAATTCAAGCAGACTGACCTTCTTTCTGTCCTAAATCTTGTTATTTCCTGCTAGGTATCATAAAATAGCAGTATCCTTGGCATCGTTTAAAGAGATTTCCTACTTCTTTCCACACACGCAAGGAAAGAACAAACAGGTTCTTCTGGGTTTAATAACAATTAGACGATGCAGCCGGTTGTATGGTGGCACGTGCTTAAGTAGAAGTGTGTGACTGCTGTTCTCTTGGTGTTTGGAGCAGTCTTGTTTGCTTCATGCTTATCTTTGAAAGCAGGAACATCTTAAAATAAAAACTCAGTGGAGCCAGTAGGGAAGTAGTTGGCAATGTGTACTTTAAATACGCTCTGGTCTGCAAACATCTTGTGAGCTAGATTGCTTTTATTGAAGGGAACTGTTCAGGTTTGTAAAGTTAGGTGTAATGTCGAGTGCTCAACATGAAAACTTGTATCCAACATATTAAACTTACATCAAACACCAGCATAGATTGTCTTAAGTAGAGTGTGTGTATTCACTTATGGGCAAGATAGGGATTGATGTTTTGGGGTTTTAATCATCAGCCAAGAAGGTATCTGAGGGAAAGGGACAGTGGTTCAGGTCCTAGCCCCTGCAACACATTGCAGAATAAATGTGTCTCAGCAGTCAGGGAGATAATTATCCTGCGCTGTTTCCTTTCCACCAAGTCCTGGCAGACGGGCAGGCAGGGAGAGAAGACATGTGTGTGCTCACAGAGCTTCACAACAAGGACATTCTCACTGTAGAGCAGACTATAGAATTGAAAGGAAATAGAAGTCATTGTCTTTAGTTGAGAGCATTAATCTGTGACCTGCTGGTGTACACGTCCACAAAATGAATGCAAAACAAGTATCAGGTTAAAAGAAAGTCTACCTACAAGCAAAATGGTTTAACTCTTCATTTTTATATTAAACACTAAGCAATTTTAAATCAACCTGAACATGCCAATCTAAGGCTGCAACCTGGTTAAACTTGGAGAACTAACTACATGATTCAATGGTCCCTTCTGCCTTTAAGAAATAATTATTTACATTCTTGTGTTTCCGTGCTTTCTTGTATTGAACTCTCCCGCTACTGTTCTCACTCTGATGTACGGGTCCAGAGAAACTGGTACAATCTTTCTGATCTTGTTTCTAGCTTTTATTCCCACTCATCCCATCTTTTGCCTCTTACACACATAATCATATTATCGATTTGCAGCACCTGCATGATCAGAACGATCAGGTCCTGTTTAAAAGTCACCTTGAGAGCACTCAATTCAAAACATGGTGGTAATCAGCCTATTAGCAGTTATACCACTCCAGAATCTATAGCCACTATCATTAGGCTCGCAAACAAGATTTTGACTGCTTTGACTGACAACACAGGGCAAGTAAGTGCACACTAATAGCGGAAAACATACTGCACATCCAGTGGCACCACAGCAACCAACACACGCAGTATCAACCAATAATCATGCAATTTGTCACTGATCCTGTCACTGTAGCCATACTTGTGTCCAGCAGAACTACGCGTGATCCACTCAGGGGCACCTGCCCCGCACACAACCCCACTTTGTGTTGCACAGTATGACTGCTCCCCACGCACAGAGGTAGAGCAGCACTTTGTGCGCTGCTTCTCCAAACCAACAACTGGGACTGGAAGGGCCACATTGAAGCGAAATTCCCAATGACAGCATCTTTGTTTCTCCCCAGAAAATGGTGACAGCACAACAGAGGTGCTGCATGTGAGGGGTCAGTGGAGTACCACCTACCTCACAAGAGACAGAGAGGCTCTCATCTTACAGGAGAAGTTGCCAAGTCAGGACTGCTTGACACTTTATGCTGCTGCATGAGATTAGATCTCTCAGACTTAAACAGCCAGATTTTCTGCTAAACACTGGGACAACCAAGTATCAGGTTGCACGTGTTGATGTTAATTTAACAACTCAAATACCGAGAGACGCGAGTGCTCAGATTGGGAACCTCTTCCTCCTTCTGTCAGAGCTGGATTTGCTAATCTTCTGGCAATAATGTCAAGCATATCCTCTCCTACAACTTCTTGGAAAAGGAATGTATGCACTATTTATATTTATTCATATACTATTTATATTTTTTCATGAAGACCCTCATCATGAATATGTATGTAGATATCTCACGTATGCAAAACCATAGCTTGGATTCTGTCCTATACAATCCTTTATAAATTAAAAATATCAGCTGAGGTGGGAAGGTTACATTCAAACTCACATTTTAACGACAGCTGCTACTTCGTGCTCTTCATCAACTACTTTAAATCTTCTACAAAAACAGCCTTATTGGCCCTCCTTTGCAAGGAAGCACATACTTATGCTCGTCACACACGGAAAACAGGAACAACAAACACACGCAGGGAAAGGAACAGCCCTCAGAGAAGGGTTTGGCTGTCCCATATTCACCTTTCTAGAAAAATGAACTGTTATTTGGCCATGAGACACAAAATTTTAAGGGGGGGGGAAACACACACAACAACTGGAAGTTAAATTTTAACGAAGTTATGTACTAAGAAAAAATAAAACATATAATATGGTAAATCCCTCTTCCCCACAAAAAAAAGCCACGTATCCCGTAGCAGTCAGTAACAACTCAAGACTTGACAGCAGTAAGCTGTCACCCTGCTGAAGAGGGATGAAAAACTGACGTACAGGGTACTGCAGCTGCCT
>NW_009928099.1:0-290 GCF_000696875.1 Nestor notabilis | reverse complement strand
AGGGTCCCTCATCACCCCACAGTGGGTCCTCACAGCAGCCCACTGCTTCGTGGCGCCCAGGTAAGGAGGACCAGTAAGCAGGAATATGCCCACAACACCAGCAGGTGCCCTGTCTGCAGCACCACGTGCTATTCCCATCACATTTCCTTGCAGAACAGCCAGTGCCTGGGCACTGCAGAGCCCAGTTGGAGACTACTCAGAAGGCTAGACTCATGCCATTGCTTCCTAGCAATCTCCAGCTTGACATTCTCTGAGCCAAAGACATGCTGGGCAGTCATACCCTCTGCAGC
>NW_009928098.1:7617-14714 GCF_000696875.1 Nestor notabilis | reverse complement strand
TGCATTTGCCTTCCAAGACTTGGGTGGTGTACACCAGATGTGATGAACATAAAGTGAGGTGAAACTTGTCAAGTACTTTGCATGCTTTTTTCAGTATTTGTTTAAATTTACTAAGCAAATCTGTCTTGATGGCAAAGGGATTCTTCTACCTAGTCAGTAGCATCTCAAAATCCAAGCTTTTTCATGAGCTAGGAGAACTAGTCACTGTGTGATCACTAACTGAGTATATATGTTTATTGACCTTGATTCTTCAAAACACTTGATATCCAGCTCAGAATACATGACTGAATCCCATTGGAATTGCTGTAAGCATATGTTTACATGTCTTTTGTGTGTAAAGGTGGGTAGAAATCTTGTAGATGTCTTTCAGATCTTGCACCTTCTTTCCACCCTCCAGAAGTTAAAATCCCTATAGCTGTTTCAGCCCTGAAGGGTTAAGGAGCTCCAGAAGATGCTGTCTTCTGGGCAGTCCTTGATTTTTTGGGAACTGAAGTCCTCCATCTGAAGCATAACTCCTGGAATTATTAAGCTCTTGACAGTGTGAGTGGCTGAACGCAAATTTTAATTTTCTCCTGTCACTGCTGGGCAATCCACCGTATATGCATGAGCCTTCCCAGTAATGAAGAAAGAGGTTTTAGCAATGGCTTGGTTTGTTAACTGCCTCTGTGCCAGTGCTTGGACAAAGCTTAAAGAGCCCTCTTCACTAATTCACTGTCCTGAAAGGTCTCTCATATAATACATATGCTGCCTCAAAAGTGAGTAACTTTACGAATTACTTGCACTTTGGCCTTCTTGACTCCTTGAGATACTTGTCCCAAACACTTATGACAGGAAGCCTCAACCAATAACGTCTTTCTTTTCAAGGGAACTCAATATAAACACTGAGAGAAATATGGAAAAATTCATGTGCTGGGGTTTAACTTGATTGAATGCACTCAGAAAACACTGGCAATATTTACACCGTTCTACTGCTATCTTTTAATCTTATTTTGCACAGAGATCAAATTTAGTAATTTCCTGGATCTGGAAGAGAAAAACCAATTTCATAATACAAAAAATTGATTTTCTGCATCAATATAGCTAATGGGCATGTCAGGTGCTAATGGTTGTGCATGAACTTTGTGTGAAGCATCATGATTATCACATTATCCTTCCCCAAATCATCTGCATTTATTTCCCAATGACAGCCTTTTTCTCTTAATTTAATGGTAGGAAAAAAGGAAGGAAAATATCTGGCATTTTTCCTCAATGAGACTAATTTTTGAAGAGCAAAAGGAAAATCACAAGTTTTCTCAAATAAAAAAAAAATAAATCCAGAATAGATGAAATGAAAATAAAATCATCTATCTCTCATCCTGAGAAATGTTACATTCGCTATTGTTACCTCTTTTTGGAGTAGTTCAATCTGCAGCCTGTTATGACAACTGAAAAGCTAATTAACAGACTCAGAAGAAGCTAGAGACTGAAGACCTAACTCACATATAGCCTTGAAATGAAATGACTGTGAGAGTTCCTGTGGAAAAAGGCAGGTGGCAGTGCATCTATATTAGATACTTTTCTAATCACGCAGACAGACAACGTCACTTTTATAGACGCATTAGTGCAGCGCCTCTCTCAAACAGTATATCTATGTGCAAAGCTCTTGAGAAAACAGATCGTTGTACAAAAGGCAAATTCACCTATCCTGACACCTCATATAGCAAATAACCTTGCAACTAATGTCATTGGTTTTTAATAGGAGTGCTTGTAAACAAGAAAAAAATACTCCACACAACATTAAGAAGTTGCAAGATCTAATCCTGAAGTGAGATTTTTTTTCCCAAGTACAGGCATGTAGTAACGATGCACTGTGTCACCAATTCTCAGTATTACTGGATAAAGCAGAATTATTTATTTACTTTTTGATCTAATATTCAAGACATGGATACAAAGAGAGAAATTGACAAGAATAATCTTCTTCCAAATTTAGTACTATGGTTGGGAAATAATGGAGGATGTGAAGTTGGTAAGTACTATTTTATTATTGAAGAAACAGAAAACTTGATTAATAGAGAGTGCTGAGTGAGAGATATGTAAAGTATACATAAATACTAGTTGATGCTTGATGTGTTTTAACTTAATATTTCACTTTCAACAGGGGCCTTATGACAAGTTATAATTAAAACGCTTTTTCTACTTAATAAAATGGTTTCAATATTTTTTTGTAACTGTTACCATCCTGAATTAAATCTCTGACAGCAGGCTGGATGCCACACACCACAGAAAACTCACTTCCTCTCCCTGAAGAGCTTACAGTCTGGTTAAGCTAACATTAAAATCGCTGCAGATCTGCTCATTAACTTAAGGGAAAGCGACTGACTGCATTGGCCCAGATTTAAGAGTTAAGGATTGCAGTTGCATACTGCTTTGAATAGGCAGCTTCAGTGAATCTAAGTGCAAGATGACATTTGGCAAGCTGTTCTTTGCAAGTGGAACACCCATCAAAAGCACTTTTTCCCTCCACCCCACTCAAAGATGCTTTCTAGTGGAAATGTGGGGTGCTTTTCAGTGCCACTCCCAGCACCCAGCACAGATCCAAACACAAGCTTTCCAGTGAGGCTGGACAGATTCTGCCTGGCTAGTTCAGCCTTCAAGATCAGCAAGAGAGGCCTAATCCTAAAAGAGATCCTTTAGTTTTTGCAGTTTAGTTTCAATAAAGCAAGTGTTGAAACTCATTCCAGAAATATATTACTTCTTACATTTATTGACAATACATTATTACATTTTAAAGACATGCATAAGATTTGCAAGTGGTGATTTAAGTAATTTCTATCCCATTTGATGGGAAAACCAGGAGCCAATAGCCATGAACTAAATGTTTGCTTATTGTTAAAACAGGCACTCTTTTTCTCATCTAGCTGCAAATAAGATTGCATTGGATCCCTTAGTTTATGCCAAACCAACAGGAGGTAGGCATTTTCAAAAATTCTTCACAGATCTTCATGAAGTACAATCGCGCAGCATGAGAAACTGATGTAGTCAAAAGGAAAAAAACCCCCAAACCAAATAGGCTGTAATCTATAATAAAAGTGTACTGGCTGTAATAATGTTTATTAATGTCTGGTGTACCCAAGGCCTTTTTGTGCTAAATGCTTTTTCCAACATGAAAGTAAAAGATGGTGACTGTTACAAAGACTTTAAATCATAGACAAGACAGCAGATGGACACAGGCAGATGGGAAGGAGTATAAAGAGGCAAATACTATCGGTCAGCTTGCCTGGCAGTTGTTTCAGTACAGCAAGAGCTTAACCACAGTCATGCTGTGGGTGGGTGTTTGTATTTGCAGAGGGGGGGTGGTTTTAACATTTTTATTTATTTTTATTTTTTTTAGCATATGCATTATTGCAATTGAAGGTATTAAAGCAACTGTAAGGAGGACAAAGAGATAGCTCTGCAGATGCTTACAGGGAGAATTGAAGGTGCAGATAGTCTCACAGTGTCATCTCTACCTTCCCCTCTAAGGATTTGTGTCAGTTTTAGTCGTTTATATACTCAGTAAGAAAATAGCTGGCTTCAGAGCTTTCCACTTCATACTATATGCCTACCTTCATTTTGATGAAGTTCAGCTCTCAAAGAACATTAACTGCATGAGATTTTGCTAATGGGGGTGAAGTGTATGCTGCCTATAAAATTAAATGCTGTAAAGTGAAGAGGTGTTCAGTCTTAGGGTCTTGTGGTATTACATACGTACCTGATTTAACTTGGATTGATGCGTCATTGCCATCAAAATCACATTCTCCCTTAATCGTCTTTCTACAGTAGAACACTTTAATATTCTTCACTCTGTAATATGTCCTTTCTGAATACATCATTTTCTCATGCTGTGAGATGCTGACACTTGATGCAAAAATTATGCACCAGCTATATTACAAATAAAAAAATGCAACTATCTTCTGCTATTTGGTCAGGCTGGTGGCTCCAGTACATGCAAATTTACAGTAGTACTTTCACAAAACTTCTCTTTGAAAAAAGTTCAAAATAGAACAGTAAATCACGTTGATTTCCAAGTGTAGTGAATAAAATGTTTTGGGTTTTTTTTTTGCCTATCATATTTAAATGGCTATTTTAAAATTATTTTAGCAATTTCTTATTGAATATTTTTTAAATATATTTAGAAAAATTCTTTTTATTTTGTTAACCTCTAAGGACTTGTTGATTTCTTCCAGATTTTCAAAGAGCTTAATGGAAAATTGTAGAAGAGAAGCCTAGTATCAAACCCAAAATTTGATGAAAGATATGACATGTGAAGGAAACATTACACAAGGTAATCTGAAGATAATATATGTAGTGTTAACAAAATAAGGATCACTGCAACAGAGTTATTTTCAGACAAAGACTTCCTTGGGCTAAGGCTAAACCATGGATAAGCCTGGTCTACCCTTGCATTTTTACTTGGATAGTTTCAGCTACTGGCAGCTGTTAGGTCTGATTAATTTTCCCAGTAATTTACATCGATCACTATGTAATTACAACCTAGAAATGTTGGCCTTTATTGGTTTATTAATTTATAAAGACTTTTCTGAACATGTACACAGAACTGAATGCTGAAACTTTAAGGTTTTACTATTTTTATGAAATTATTAAAATATACTGCAATTTATGAACATACTCAATTCTAAGCTCATCAACTTACTGAATTTGGCTGTTCCCCACTGGGGGTGCCAATAATAAGTTTAAAAAGCATTCACAAAACCATCTTGATCTGTGTAGTTTCCATTTAGTATATTTATTCTTGGAAATTCAGTTTTGTGCCGACAAGTAACTAGCTTTTTTTTTTCTGTTTTCCATTTTAAGTATTTTTTCCTTTTGAAATGTCAAGTTTCCAGTTTACATCATCTCTGTTGGTAATGCATCAGATTTCAGTCTTTCCACAGCTGTGTAAGCTGTACAACAATGGCGTATACTTAGCATTTTCTTAATTTTAGAAAAAGGGCACTCTTCTAAAACACTGAACAGTGGATATTTCATACCACTAGCCGAAGACAGTACATAGTCACTTACGCAATATTTAAGTAGATAGTTTTGCCTCTTCAATGTTGCTGTCACCCCTCTGCTTAGTGGCAGTCATTTACATACACAAACAAACATTCTTGTTTTAGCTACAAGCAGTACTGAGACACAGATAACATGACTGTGCACAACATTTTTCTTCCAATAATTAGCCTTCATCTCATTTTAATTACCATTTTAAAGGAAAAAATATCTTCAAAAATAAGTTCTAATGAAGAAAAAATGGCAGAAAGAATTTACTTGGTCCAACAAATAGCTCTTTCAGCTAGCATTGCTAAATCCCCACCCTAGACTTGCATAAGAAATTTAAGAGAAAGATTTCTTCCCAATATCTGATCTTATGAAAAACTCTGCCAGCTATTTGGGCCACTTGATGTTGCCTCCATAAAACTGCCACAGCTGTAGATAACACCAGTTGTGGTCTGGCATCATGGCTGAATTCCTTAACTCACTGAGCACCATCATGCCTTTTGATTAGTCCTCATTAGGATATTTTGGACTACCAAAAAGATGACGTGTTTGTGACTTTTATGGAATGTATGCCATCACCAGAGCAGATGTCAAAGTTTGAGAACCAGAGGGGCATCAAGATGCAACCCCAAGAGAAATCCCTGATTGTACCTCCATGCTGCTGCAGACAGAACATGTCCAAGGCCATAGAAGCACGTTCTAGCAGTTCACCCTGTGCTTTTAGTTAGTGTTCCTCATCTCTAAACTCCTTTGCTACAAATGAAACTACCTTCTTTCTGCCCTTATTTTTCTGCTTATAACCATTGTTTATACACTGGAAGGTTTACCCCCTAAGCTTGTATAACGAAGTTAATGGTACATTTGTAAACCCCAGTCATTTCCTACAGTACTGCTGCCTATTCCCCATTTGCATTAATACCTTTGTTTTCCCTTTCCTAAAGTCAATACCCAGAAAAAGTTTACAATTTAATTTCTCTAAGATTTAAATTTTCATCTTTTCACCTACTGATGTCCTTTCTCAATTAGCATCTTCAACCCATTTTATGGGCATCCTTTTTATCTAGTTCATATTCAACAAGAAGGAATCAAAACAGACGACTGTGGGGTGTGTCCCTGTTGAAATGCGTCTGAGCCCCAAATCTTCCTTTAGTCTCTAAGCATTCAATGATCCCCACCAATATCACACTGGATGTTGCTGAAGTACACTGCTACTGCAAATCATTTCTTTATTTATTCAGGTGTTTCAATATGGACTAAAGAGCTCATTTTAGAGTCCTACTCTCAAAAATACTTATTTATATAGTTGTGCCAATGAACATTACATGGAGCAGGGGACATGTATGAATGGTAGTAGCTTATATGTAGAAGAAAACACCTCATATAACTGGATGATTAAAAAAGTGAACCTTCACAAGCATAGCTCTTCCTTTTACTCAGTTTGCAACATAGAAAACTTTACAGTTTCTTCCTTGAAACAAACTTGTGCCAACACATACAGTCATTCTTTGCTTGACGAAGTCATAACTGTTCATAAATCTCATAATACTAAAGTATTCTTATATAAATTGTAAAGCTAGCTAGTCATAAGTGAATTTTTAAATTATTTTATTTGTCAACAGTAGCTAAAAATCAGATACAACTCATCTGACAGACAAATCCAATTAATCACTGGCAATTAATTATTTCTCCCACAGAATCAGTGAAGTCTGAGCTACAATTTTCATTGGAAATTATGCTTAAGCATATTTTCATTCTGTGGAATCGATACTAGGTCCTTTACATTCTGCTACCTACTCAAGCCTGAGTTCTCTCTGAATAATGTTTTGTTGGGGGTTTTTTTGGTGGGTTGGTTTTGTTGGGTTTTGTGGGGTTTTTTTTTCTCTCAAGAAAAGGTCATGTTTTCCTTTTTTTTGTGTGTGTGTGTGACGTATATTCTCTTTTTTAAGTGTCCTTCCTCTTACTTCCACCTTCCTTTTTAATTTCCAGTTTATTAATTTTTTTTCAGTGTAAATCTGTTAACAAGAATGAACTTTCATACTAGTAACTAGAGCTTATCTTGAATGGAAAACTTAGCAGGC
>NW_009928098.1:0-7605 GCF_000696875.1 Nestor notabilis | reverse complement strand
GCAGGAATGTGGCGTGCTACCACATAACTTACCAGGAATGTGGAATGTGCTATCTCTGAGCTGCCTATTTGTTTCCCTTCAAGAGGCAGTTTTAATATTTAAAAGAAATAAACATAAGCTGTATGGTTCACATTATGACAGAAATCAGAGAATCTCTTAAAATCTATACATTAGTATATTTTGGGAAACGGATATATTTACTCCTGTTTCTAGATGGCATATAATTTTTTACGAGACATTTGTATCAAATACATTGTGAAATACCTAATAACTACCAACAGAAAAGATCATAGATACACCTGGAAGTATTGCTAGGTGATCAACACCACCCATTGGAAGACTCAGCTGTCGCCACTTACAATTTTGCCAAATTTCAGTTATTTGGGAGAACAATGTATTTGGGTTATGCTCTTCCCTACCACCTCCAAAACACTGTTTGAGCTATTTCTTATACTATGATTATACAGAAAGTTGATTTCTCTGTGTAAAAACAAACAGGCAAACTTAGGTTTTGCAGCGTATGTCTAAAAATCCACAAGGGTTGTTAGTAGTTAGAATTTAGATCTACCAGGTTAAAATTAATATCCAGTAGCATTGTCCTATCATACCCTACATTTGTTTTCGCCAAAATCCAGAAAGCTAAGCACAATCAACTCCAAAGTTGATGTCAAGGTGAAGTTCTCAGTATTGGCTGTGGAACCAAGATAGCAATTAACCTACTCAAGGCCCTCTAAAACTTCCAGGATAGTCCTGTATCATTTGAACTTTGGAAGCAGTGGCTTTTCAAAGTTGAGTCTTGATGCATTGCGACTGTAAAGAAGGTCTCCTGAGGATTAATGTGTGGTAAAACATCACATAAATAACAAGGGACTTGAAGATAATGCTATTCAATCTATCATTGTTCATGAAGACAATATCAGAACTATATTTACAGTGATTACTATTGTATCTGTTTTAACAGATTTATACTTCTCCATCATTTTTGTTTGCACAGCCTTTTTCATAGTCATCCAAGTATCAGTCTTCTATTATGCTTAAATTTGTTAGGCATATAAACCTGAAGCACTTTCTGATTGAGGTTTGACTCACCCTCCTATCCACCACCTCTGAATTTGGGGTAAACTCTAGTAGTAGGCAATGCAGTACAGCACACGCTGTAATGAATGAACTGCTACTGAGAGCTTCTCTCTTTCTACTTGACTATTTGCTTAGTCCATAGCATAAGTTAACACATTCCTGTTAGTCAGATGTAATCACCAAGAACATTCTCTGGCACAAACGGAGATCCTGCCATGCTCTTCTTTAAAAATGCTACTGATATCTGAGCTTTCTGGGCCTGTTACATTATAGTGATGCAATAGCCTGCAAGGGCACTGTAGCCTCCTTTCTAAAACCAAACTTTACAGGTACAAACAATTACCTTTTGTTGTTCATCTTCAATTTGTTAACTTAATCCCTTTGCAAATGTAGAACTTGGGGGAGGGAATGTTACACATTGATGGTTCTAGCTAAAGTCATAACAAAGATATGTGAATTTTATTAACAAGCATTGTAAGCATAGTTGATAGAATTCCGTCTTATTTACATTGCAACAGCTATTTAATCTGCTTAGACTGAAAGAAAAGATAAGAGAGTGGTTAGCACACTGACATGTATGAAAGAGAAAAGTATTTCCCAGTGGGGAAAAAGAGAAGTCAGCGCAAGCAAGTACATGCCCTATATTTGTGCACTTTGCATATACAGAAAACTGCTTGTTGTTTTCAAATCCCTCTAGACTATGCAATAGCAAAACAGAAAAATGTCACTATTTCCTATCCTACGAAGCTGAAAGCCAGCTGCAAAATGTGATTGTTTGTGTAATAGGAAAGGAAACGGTGCGAAGGAGAAGACCCCACTTCAGTTATTAGAAATGTTTTCTGTTTTTTCTATGCTGATATTGTCACAGCTGTATTCAGGCATTCTGGAGTATGTTTTATGTGTGAGACTGGTTGACTTCCTCTCGTTGGAAACGCGTTGAATAGCAATAAAGCAGAGCTTTGTAGATGACTGCCCACACAGCGACTATAGCTTCTTCTCTCTTTAGCAACAGGGGAAAACATAATGATGGCTATCATGTTTCAGATTTAAAGAATATGCTTTACTTAGCATAAAACTGATCTCAGCACACATTAGGTTCTCTTGTAAAGACATATCATATTTGATCTGCATTCTGTGATTTAGTTTCAAATGAATTCAAGAGCTAGGTGATCACAAATAGCATGTAATACAAATCTTCACCTTTGCAGATTTTCATCTCAAGAATTACACAAGCAAAATTCTATTGCCATTATTTCATATCACATTTAAATGCATCTTTTATTTCCCTTATAATATGAATTTGTAAGTTCAAATGGCAGCATCTTATGATTATGTAAAGAATAATAAATGAGTTATTTCATTGTGGGTGCCAGGCAATCATTCTCTTTGGTAGGTACACTAATTCAATTTTTATGAATTTTTATGAAATTTTATGAAATTGTTTTTTTCCAGTTACACTTTTTGGACACTTTCACTTGGGGACATGTAAATTTTCTTTTTTTAAAACTGAGAAAAAGCATTATATTTCCTTTTTTTCATGAGGAAAAGTAAAAGGACTTCCAACTGCACAGCCCCACATGTAACATTTGTTTCCAAGTTCAGTCTGATAAGTAGTTTGAGCTGTTGCATCTCTGGAATAAAGATGATGTCTCCAAATAGCTCCCATAAACTGGCATTAGGAATAAACCAGCGCTTCCATGCACTGCAGGTGTTGGATTGAGAAAATGGATAATGCGAATGGAGACACAGACAGGCAGAACTTCCTCTGACACTGAGCTGAGCAAGGACTGCTATTTTAAATACATCTGTACTGAAACAGGAAGTGCTGTCAGTTACCCTAAAAAGAAGTCCCAGTTCTAAACAACACACAATGGAAGAGCCAAGCTGTAGTAAGTGGAAAGGTGAAAACGAGTAGAAGAAATGTTCAAAGCAGATAGCACTGGATATATCCATTTCTGTCCCTCTTCAAGTTAGTTTCCCATCTGCCCACAGAAACTTTTACCACACTCTTAGAATGGCTTAAGAAACAAGGGATATACATGTATCATATGTATGTATATATGTGTGTTCATGCATCTGTAAGTAATTAGTGAGAATAGAGGGCTTTGATTTGTATAAGCGAAGAGGTATTTATATACATGCTTGTTTTCCATTCATTCACTTGAAAATTAACCACACACATCAGCCACCTTTCTCTACTGATTAAGTGCTAGTGGAAACCAGAAACATGGTAATGTGCTTAACAGCATTTAAACACATCAAATATTTTTTACTAAGTTTTCCAGTAGCTGGAATGTTCATGTTAGAAGAAACACAAGAGTAAAAGCTACTTTTATTATAGGGCTTTTTCGACCAATATTGCAGCAGTACATGAGATCAGTTTGAAATATCCCGTGAGATGATCAGTTTTACAGAAGACAGCATTGTCAGAGGTAACGATTAGACAGAGACAAAAACCTACAAAAACAAGTTTGAAATTCTGCTATGTTCATCTTTACAGTCCTGTGCTAGTATAACCACTTTTTGATCTTTTTCGGCAAACAGGATATTGGTGGTGTCATAAAAATCGTAGAATCATAGAATGGTTTGGGTTGGAAGAGACGTTAAAGATCATCTAGTTCCAACCTCCTTGCCATGGTCAGGGACACCTTCCACAAGACCCAAAGCCCTATCCAACCTGGCCTTCAACCAACCTTGCAAGGGTTGGGCCAGCCACAACTTCTCTGGGCAACCTGTGCCAGCGCCTCACCACCCTCACAGTGAAAAATATAAATAATTAGTATTAATTATTTATAATATTAAAATAGTATCTTCAAAATAATGTTAATTTCTTAAAAAATCCTTCAGAATCTGGACATAAAATATTTAGGGAAACAATTCAGAACAAAAACTCCTGTTTGATCACTGTCAGGTTTTTTCCACTCTAAAAAGTAGTATCACTCAAATATTTAAAAGGCGGTATTTCTGCAAGCAGCTACTTTTCTTTCTCATTCAGGCAAGGATATAACAAGGGCTGTCAATATCTTTTACACTGTCATTCACCCTCTGCTGTCTTCATCCAGTATGGAATACTCATTGACCAGGAGATTTTCTTTTCAATGCATATTTACAGTGAGGTCATCTGCCTTAATACCCATGGCTAATAAGAAACTATGAGTTCTGGCAAGATTTCTGAAGAAGGTCTGTTCCCTTGTGGCTGCAGAACACCTCCTCAATTCTCAAGGTTCATTTAGAAAACAAAAATGCAGTTTTTTGAAGACTCAAAGGCTTCAGAAACAGTGGCTTTTTCATTGCCCCTTTCATGGGTATTTGCTAAAGAATGACATATTTTGAACCAGTTTTCTAAATACTTGGCAGAGATCTAAAATTTAGCCACCATGACCATATAGAAGATTCTCAGCAACCAACTCTAACTTTGGGGTTAATCAGTTACTAATACATAGCTCCCCATTTGTTTCTACGTCTCAGCATCTGCCGATAATGGTGTTCTGTTTGCCTGCATACACAGTCTGAGATTACTCAAACAAGCACGTGCTGAGATGATGCTCTTGTATCAGAGTCTTCTCAGGAAAAAAAAAAAAGTTATCAAGAACTTGTTCTAATTCTGCTTATAAAAGTACGGTAAGCATTGTCTTGTTATTTTCAAATGCCCATATATATTCAAATGGTTTATGAAATACGTATCATAAAAGGTTTTATGAAATACAGCAACCTCATAAGCCTTTATAATTAAAACTTGATTCTAAGACTTAAATAAAAGTGTTATCATCTGGAGTTCACTGAAGGTCCATTCATGAAAAAAAATCAAATGAGTTCATAATTGGGTCAAGACTGTTTCCTCTGCATGCAGGGCTTGGTATCATTAATTTTGCATCAGCAGTCACCACCGTCTCAATGATGGTTCCTTATTACAGCATTTTGCCATTTACCATTTTCAGTTCTTGAAAGTGACTAGCTGTTGTTTCCTCCTAATTCAATAGCATCCTGTGAATTTTAATTAAATCCTTCTTTGAGTTTATATGACATTGGTCTGGTTATCCATTATGCAGCTTTCATACCCAAACTATAGTTTCCCTAATAAGTCTAACCTACTAGCCAACCAGGTCAATTGTTTCTCATTAGGAATAATAAATGGCCAATTCTAGTACAAAAGCACATATGAAATAGTATGCAAATTCTGTTTTCTGTTATCCTTTCTCTGATATGTGCTTAAACAATTTTTTGCTGGACAATTAATTGTAACAAAATACCAAGATTAATTTCCTTGTGTCACTTGTTTTCATAGTGTCATTTATTCAGGTAGAGCTCTTTACAGTGGCCCAAAGAGCAGGGGTGAAATTGTGTGTGTGGAGTATTCTAAAAAGAAGATGACATTTTTCTTTTCTCCGTGCAACAGGAAGCAAACAGAGGAAGAAATTATACTGGCTTGCTAGAAGTGGACACACTGCTGCTGAACATACACACTTGCTTTTTTTGTGCAGGGTTTCCAGGAGCTCACATTTATCAGTAGCAGAATTATAAGGGACTAATCAGTGTCGACATTTCTAGCTACCAATGCTGTCCAGTGATTCTAGCATTTTTACAGAAGTTTAATTTTTATAACTATATGTAAATAAGCATACTGACATCTGCCTACATACAAAAATCCTGGAGCAATAATGGAAGCTACAAAGTGAAGCAGCTATGCCATATAACACCACGGTACAAATCCAGTATTTTTCAAAATCTTTTTTTCACATGGTGTATGACAATCCACATTCTGCAGCTGTGACTTTTCATCATACCTTTATGCACCTTTAGGCCTCAACAGAGTAACGGTGCCTAACTGCATGCAGACACAAATACACACAGGTATTTATGTGTACGTATATTAAAATGCATAATTTATGTATGCACATCTGTGTGCAAAGGTATGTTCACATGTGTAAATACAGGACCCAATGTGTGCAGGATCATTTTTCTAGCTCAAAGCTACATGGAATATGAAAGTATGCAAGACTGGGGTTCTAGTCTCCGCCGTGATTTATGCATCTGCCTTCTGAGACTGCAGTCAGATGAGAGATTTTGGATCAAATTATCCCTGAGATTTTATGTAAAAAAGGCAGAGATGACCACCTGCAGACTGAAACTGTGTGTCTTTTAAAGTTGATAAATATTGGCTTCTTTTTGTTATGCTTTTTAACAAAGTTACCATTTAAAAGTAAAGATATGCATAAAGGTTAACTATCACACTCATTTTATGTGCTCCTCCAATTTCCAAGAGAAGAAAGTGGTATCTTTTTGCCAGTGAAGGAGGGTGAGGAAAGAGAGCGATTCAAACCAGTATTTTCTGTATTCTTATTTGGATTGTGTATAATGGTATTTCTTCTATTCTTTTCTTCTGGAACCCCTCCTTTCTTCTGTGAGCTCTTGTAACTCACACTTCTGTGGTTTATCTGCAGGTTTTAGAATGTTGTATTGTAGTTTTCATACTTGTAATAGAGACCAATGTTGCAAACTTCTCACTTCGCACTGTAAGGAACTACTGGATGTTCCTTTCATACGATAGAAATATTTACTCAAATAACTGTTTATCCATAAGAACCCACAGTTTATAATTTGGCCCAAAGTATTTTTCTAAAACCTCCTCCATCTTCAAAGACGAACAGCAACCCAAAAAAGATTTACGTATTGATGAATTAGTGGGTACCTGACTTAATAACTCTCAATCTGTTGAGTTTTAAACATGATGCACTTGACAAGGTGCAACAGATAAATACAGTAACTGCCAATGAACCTCTCAAATAAAGTGACTTCATTAAAAAAGCAACTGTCTATAAATTCACCAATTCACCTTTTTTTTTTTTTTTTTTTTTTTTTTTTTGTTGTCACACAGGGTGGAAACGAATATTATTTGCCCAAAGCGTTCATAAAAGTGAACTGCTCGCCAAATGAGGGAGGTTATGAGACACTGGAACAGGTTGCCCAGAGAAGCTGTGGATGCCCCATCCCTGGAAGTGTTCAAGGTCAGGCTGGAGAGGGCTTTGAGCAACCTGGTCTAGTGGAAGGTGTCCCTGCCCATGGCAAGGGGTTGGAACCTGATGAATTTTAGGGTCCCTTCCAACCCTAACCGTTCCAGGATTCTATGGGAAGCCCGATGTAATTCAATTCTGAATCCCAAACAGACCACCCTCAGGGTTCATGCTGTGAAGCTTCACCCCACGGAGGTGGCCGAGGCTTGCCTGCCCCTGACGCTCCCACACCGATCACGGGGCTGCAGGAAGCCCCGTCTAATGGGGCACCGTTCTCGTTGAACTGACGCGTTGTGCCCGGTGACTCGGACCGGGCAGAGCACGGAGGTCCCCACTCTGTTGCGGGCGCATGACTTCGAGTCTGAACTTGCAGATATCTTTGGGTGCCCCCCCAGGAGTCAGGTTTATTAAAACCCCACTAGCCCGAAAAATGGGGACAAGTTGCCAGCCCGCGGCGGGCAGGCCCGGAAGGGCAACAAGCAGCTCGGCGGGCACGCTGCCACCTCTCGCCTCGCTG
>NW_009928097.1:163808-168813 GCF_000696875.1 Nestor notabilis | reverse complement strand
TATGAGCTGTATCTTTATTTCATCTTCATCTTGTAAGGCTATTAAGTAGCAGAGTCTGTGTCTGAGAAGGCAACAGATAAAAAACAATTGGTTCCTCCTGCTTTCAGTAGGAAGAAAAGGCAAGTCTTAGAAATGAAGGTAATACAAGCAGCATATTGATTTACACCATCACTATTATACTCAATTTGCTTTTCTTTGTGGTTAATTATGTTGCACAGACTTCCGGATAGGAATGGAAAATATCAGTTATCTGATTTGTTTACTCATATGTGGTGAATGGTATGGACTTAAAGGATTGCTGGAAGTTTATTTAAAAGGAATAAAACAAACAAAAGACACCCCAAACAAATAAAACAGGGATAAAATTATAACCCAGAGTACTGTGTGTGAAATTTTAAATACTGTGAATTGCTTTAATCTTCATCTTATTCCCAAAACCTTGATTTTAATTACATGAAAACATATTAGAAAAAGTATAATTGTTTACTAGTAAAATTCATGCATATTTCCACATTTTTATGACTCAGTTCCTGCTTTTTTTCTGGGGGAGAAAAAGGAGCAGAACACTAATGGAGTAGGAGCATTAGAGTATTTTCAATCAGAAAAACATCTCTGAGTTTGCGTAAATATATTCATGTTAACAGAAGTAGCTAGCAGACACTTAAAGAAATAAAGATTATCAGTTCCAGAGCTTTTATTTCTTAATGAAACAGGCATAAGTACATAGTAGCTGTTGCTGTGTTTTAAATCATTATCATTAATGTCAATCTTTACGTTAAAATATCCATATGAAATCACACTTACTTGACGAAGGCTTGGTGTTTGTTTCAAGCAGCTATGGAATCAGACATGAGCTGCTGATTTTTATGTAACATCCTTTTATTTTTGAATAAGGCAGTAAAACTGCTTTACATACAATAAAAGACAAGTTAACAGTCTAAGCAATTGATTTTAAAAGGTTGGTCTGTGGTCAGATTTTAATTACACCTGAAAGGCCACCAAAAGCCAAGCAATTACAAGCGTTACAGGTAACCACGTTCTGTGAACCATTTTATTTTACCTTAATTCCATTTCTGCAGAGCTGATTTTCCTCCGGTCAACAGAAGGCTGTTTCTTGCTCGGGTACACATTTAGTGGATGTGCCAACTTCAACAGTCGTGTCAGGGAGAACTTGCATTTAGGTGTGCAAAGCTGCAGCGAATGCCACCTGTTGATGATGCAGCAGTAAAAAACATCATATAAAAGTCTATTCTGTTTTAAAATGTCTTAAAGGATAGTTTACAACAGCAAAATGCAGATCTTGCTGCATGTCCTTGGCAATAAAACAAGCTTTATAGATTCCCAGGGTTGTTCTAATTTGTGTGCAGTTGAAGTGCTGCTGAACAGCCTTATAAGGCTAGAATTAACCCTGTTTCTGCTGGTTTCTTTTTCACTAGGGCTAGTCAAGCATCTTTTCTCTCATATTTGTCCGTTTTATTGTATCTAAGGTTCATTTCATCCTCCTTTCTGCCTCTAGCGTTTTTAAAAATTATGTAGTCCATTCAAACCTACAGCTCAGCTGATCAGTAATGAAGAGATGTATTTGCAGATTGCAACTAAGCATGTTTTACAGAGAGATAAAGCAATAATTACTGTTATATGCGGTATGGTTTTAAAAGCCTCTGGACAAACCAAAGAAAAATATTCAATTGAGAGAAACGTAGCAGCTGAGAAGGATCATTTGCTAAACTGATGTTATAAATTTCAGTTTTCCTACCTTCAAGTTGATCCCATTTTGCCTGTTTGTATTTAAATTTTCAGGTATACATCATCATCCACACGCTTCTTAGGATTGCTCAGTTGGAAATCACATGGATAAAACGAGCCTATTTTGCAGAGAATGTGGAGCCTCAGTCTTGCATAAACCCACCAGTTCTGCAGGTGGAGTTTTGCGTTTCATCTGTAGGGGGGAAAAAACTACTTGACATTTCCAGAAACTCCACCTGCTGGTGGCCAGGATTCTTAGAATGAGAAGAAAGTTAAACCTTCCTTTCTCATAAAAGAAGTGATTTCTGTAAATTGCTTTTTAAGATTATATTGATCCGATTCCTGAATGTTAAGTGTCATTAATGGATATGCTGTAATGGATATGCTATACATTGATGCAGTGTTCTGCTGCTACAGGAATAAGATGAACTGGATTTCAGCATTTAGGATTTCAAGAAGACAATGTTACAGTTTCAGAAGTGTGGAGTAAACAATTAACAGGTCAGGGTAATGGATGTGTTACATCTGTTACAGTGGCCAAATACCTAGATTACAAAAGATCTCATCTGTAGAAAAGTGAAGCAAAAGTTCCTTACACACGTGGCTTTGGGAATAGAAGGCACTTTGCCTTCTAGTGCCATTGAGGCAAATACATGATTTGCTGATTTTTTGTAACATGCTCTGCATAGGAACACAGGAGTTTTGCTGTGTTACTGAACGTGGCTTTTAAGATGCTCTTACACAAAGGCTCTTCACAAATAGGTTTGGGTTAAATTATCATTTAGCCAAAAGAAACCTTGCACAAATCAGTGCTGGTAAAGATTCTCTGAACAGATAACTTCCCGTGTGTATGGAGTGGCTTTCTAGAGTGTTTTTCTGCAGGGTTATAAGGACAGAGAGCCTCAAGTGTTTTGCTTTGAGAAGTGTACAAATACGATTGCATTTGTACAAATACTGGAATAATTGTGATGTTAGAAAAATCTTGTGATACCAGCTTTGAAGGTCTTGATTTTTTGCTGTCCTGAAGAACGTGGTTATAAAGAGCTTTTGTTGTTTGCCGATCATGTGGTTTTGCTGTACTTAATTCCATCCTTCAGAGCTTTTACTGATCTTGTAAGGGCCAGGAGGATTTCTTAGTTTCCTTTATGCATAATGTTAGCTTCTGGTTGTTAGTTGTTTGTAATTTTGGAGGCCTGGATTTGATAACCAGCTGGTCACTCTGTCTGTCAGTGGTTTTCTACCTGTGAATATCAGCTGATTTCCTATTAAAATGTAATATTCTGAGTGCTAATTTCTCATTTGAATTCAGGATAACAAGTATGTCACTTTGCCATACTTCCAAAATCGTTAGGAAGTTATCTCCTGAAAAACCCATGAACCATCTGTTTTTCCTGCTAGGAAAACTATGAAGCGTAAGAGGCCAAGTCTAGTATAACCATATTGTAACAAGTGTTTTTCACTGAACACTCCATGAGATGATCATGTGAATCCTCTGAATCCTGTTTCCTAAACCAGATGACAACATACTCGGAGTCTTGTTTATGCAGTCAAATTATTGTTACTGATTAATCTATTTTAGTCTCACTGTTCCATCACTTCCATATTCCATAAAATACTTAAAACTAATTTTAACAGCTGCTGAACATTGAACCCTTCTTCTTTCCCTGTCAACTGCTGATATTCCATGGGACTTCACAGGAAGTGCTTTAATGATCCATTCTTATTCACAGTTGTGACAGTATTAAGCATTACAGTTCTGCCTGTAATACCTTACCTTGTTTATTGCTAAAACATGTGTGAAACAAACTAGTGTGACAGCATTCGTATAATGTCAGATCTTAGTAATCGAGCACTTAAGGTTTTCCTTAAATAAAGGAACACTAATTGTCTATGATGTACTTGGATGCACCAAGAGGCTAAAAGTGGATGTAACAAAAGATATTCTATGTAATTTAGTAGACTTCAACATATGAGCCTGCTGTTGTGTTGCAAAAAGGTGACAGCTGAGGAGGAAGAAAGTGTGAGGTGTGAGTATAAAGGAAATAGAGATGCTGTTGTAATGTTCTTGAAGTTTTGTGAGTAGATGGACTTCCGCCTCCAAATTCTCTCTCATCTTTCTGTTACATGGATACTGACTGTGACCTTTTTCAGCCACTGAATGACATCTGGCTGCATCCATTACCCTGTTCTAGAGTAGCCTCATGCTTTATCCTGTCTATCCTCAGTAATTTTCCCTTTCTTGCAAATAATCAAACTTAGTTTGAATTGAAATTGTGTTAGAATCATAGAATGTTCTATGCCCGCAGAAAACCTTGGCTAGAGTGGATTTTGTGTTTAGGCATTTCAGTTGCCAGTAACTCTGGAATGCATTTTTCTTACTAAAAATAAGTTTTAGAAGTTCAGCCTTTTCTTTGGCAGGGACAACGCCCTGCAAACTATTTTGGTAAGAAGTTTTTATTTTTCTTAAAGTGTATATTGCAAGTCTCTTGGGGGATAATACGAAAAATTTTACAAAACTGGAGCACAAAATGCTATCCAGTGAAAGGTGATTCCTCACAGGACTTCAGACGCTATCCAGATACGATGAAAAAATACAGTCTGCAAAGCATCAGTTGTTTTCACTTTAGTTGTGGAGTCTGGCAGCCCTTTGCTGGGCACTTGTAACCACATGGAAGTGAAACGCGTTCTTTCATTCTAGTCAGTGACTCCTTTTGTCATGCAACATGTGTAGTGTAAATGTTACATAGAGTACTTATTTTGACTGAATTGCTTTAGCTTTCACCCTACCCCAAAACTTCTGCAACTGCCTCAAAATCAAGATAAATGATGCTGTAGCCCTTTCAGGGTTTGTACGTTTGAAATTAGAATATAACTAGGGCTTAGTAATACATGGGTGTAGCAGCTTGAGTTTTGAGTCAAGCGTGGAAATCCAGTCTCTCTTTAGCTCAGATGTTGTTTTGCAGTGGGATAAGAGCAGATTGAGCCAGCTGGTTTAGCAAGATGAGTCCCTAGTTCTCTACATGTTCTTTTCCAAAACGTTACCAACTCAGAAATTCATGCTTAAACTTCAGCAGCCATCTCATTTCTTTTACTGAATGGAAAAGTTTATTCAAAAGCAGGCCAAAGTCTTACAAAGAAAGGAGTATTACCATTACAGAAGTAAAATATTCTTCTTTGAATTTTCCAGTGTATTCCTTCCGTTAATTTTGACATCATGCCTATAAAAATATATGCTCTTTTTCTTCTGGAACATACTGTT
>NW_009928097.1:145753-163777 GCF_000696875.1 Nestor notabilis | reverse complement strand
AGGGAAAGCCTGGAAGAAGTAAGTGTTCAGCAAAGCTGTTGCTGGTATAGGGGAAAGAAATCTCTCAGCAGGGAAATTTTATTCTGTGCTTAAAAATACAATTAAAATAATTCATAATTTAAAATTAGGACTTTTACTCTTAGCCAGAGCTGCTTTTTTGTCCCTCATATCAGGCTATTTTAGAATGCCTTTTGGAGACTATTTCTGTTCCTTCCTCTGTTGCACGTAAGGGTGTTAGTGCTCATCTACTTGGGTACAAGTAGATTTTTGCTAAGACTGTATGTTCATTGTCCTGAATTTTAATGTAAGATCTGAGTAACTTTATCAAGAATGACTTAGCAAAACATTTGTGTACTGTTGTAAGTTAAATCATAACTATTTGAATTATTTTTATGCATTTTTCAACCTCTTCTCTGCTATTTACCTTTGTTTTTTCCTATTCAGTTACAAAGTCTTTTCATTGTACATAGAGATTTCTTTATGACAATATAGCTGGCCATCAGAAAATACTCTTTTCCCCATGACAGTAGGCATAGACAGGGAAGAGGCCAGAGTACATGCACTCGCATCTCATAGACTGCAGCCAGGAGCTATATCCAGGATTACACACTCTTGGTCATTCGTGACAAGATGTACTTGATCCCAAATCCTAGATCTCACAGTAAGGCCCTACAGGTTTTATTTCTCTGAGACATTTGGTTATGGTTCTGCTTTAGCTGTGTTCCTTGCTGAAAGTATCATGAAGCATCCTTCCACCCATGTTGAACCCTCAGGTTCCTTACGCACACTCACTGTTAAACCAGTTTCCAGCCAACATTTACTGACTAGGTTTTCTTTTAGGCACCTTTAACAGCAACTCAGGACTCAGAAACAACACAATATTTATTCTTTCATCCTCAAATATAAAATATATAGAAGCAGTGAATAAAGTAGAATCCTTTGAGCATAATTCCCATACTAGAAAATAACCTACTTGTCCATGGCGCAGCTGAAACTATGATATTCATGTGAATTGGGATAAACAGCCTGCATCTTCTGACATACTCTTTCACTCAGTCTGTCAGCTTTTTCACTGATGTACAGCTCTTAGAACTCATCTCTTCAAACTTCTTTCTGCAGGGCTGATAATTCGGTCCATGTTGTTTAATCTCCTTCTCAGGTGCAAAACAAAAACTCTGATGCCAGCTGAGAAATCCTTTCACAAGTATGAAATTGGGTCTCATATTCAAAGAGATGATTATCTACGTACTTCCTTTCTGACCAGGTTCTATAATGGTCTGTTTATATGTAGTGTCCTTTAATTAGCCATCTGTTCATGCTGGCAGGAGACCAAAATTGAACAGGAGAACAGGCTGACATAATACAGTGCAGATATCTTACCAGCTGATTTTTGCATCTCGCAGAAACGTTGGTCCTTATGGTCATAGCTGACCAAAGACTACGTGTTGCCCTGTATTTGCATGGGATGCAATCCTGTTCCATAACTTTCAGGACTTGGATGTCTAAGACTAGATCCATATATCTAAATACCGGATCTAGATACAGTATTACTGTTGAACAAATAGAATTCTTCCATTTATGCACTTGGCTGTTGTTTTATGGAAGATGTTCCTCTTGACTGATCAGTGCTCACTTTCTCTCTGCCTCAGGCAGCCCATGCTGATTTGCACCAGCTCTCCACACAAATCTGGACCCTGTCAGGAAGACCTTTCAAAGCATATAACTGCAAAACCAAATCTGTCACTTCCATTAGCATCCGGGTGTCATGCAAAGGTGCCTGTTTAAGCATCAAAGTGGCTTTTCTCAGAACCCTTCAGGACACTTGAGCTTTCCTCATCACACCACTGTAGTTTTATAACTTTGCAGTCTAAGTCTGCATATTTATAGAATTACAGAATCACACAATGGTTTGTGTTGGAAGGGACCTTAAAGATCATCAGATCATCTAGTTCCAACCCACTGCCACGGATGGGGGCACCTTCCACTGCTGCCCAGAAAAGGGTTGTCCTGTAAAGTGGGGCATTCACAGCTTCTCTGGGCAACCTGTTCTAGTGTCTCACCATCCTCATTTTTCCTAATGTCTAATCTGAATCTCCCCTCTGTCAGTTTAAAGCCATTCCCCCTTGTCCTGTCACTACATGCCCTAGTACAATTTTGTAACTTCCCTGTTGTTTCAGTTCTCTCCAGCTCTAGAGGGGAAAAGCTGAAACCAAAACCTAATGTCCAAGATGTTCCTGGCCAAATTCAGTTACGATAACAATGTGCTCAAAGCAAGTGTTTGAAACTTTGCACCTGCATCTTGGCCTGCATTGGCTTCAAATTCTGCAGGGCTACAACTGAACTCCTACACCACAGCTGTTTTATTGCTGATTCAGATTTTCTTCCCCATTTTGCACCATTTACCCAAGAATTCTAAACTAAATGTATTATGCTCCTATCTAGTCTCCAGCAGAGCCCCAATTTCAGTTTGAGACTGGGGTTCTGCCTAGTTTCAAACATGCCTCACTTCTAGTGTTCCGGGCTGGCTTTTCTCCTTTCTTTCAGTTAGTTTATTATTGTGTGACTCTTCCAAGGCATGCGACTTCATACTTCTGAATGAACTCATCAAGAATGGCTTAAATCAATAATTGCTCTAAGTCTTAATGCAGAGTTGAAGCTTAGAGTACATTAACAAAAAGCTTTAATTCTTGTGCAGAGTTTTAATTAGCCATCCTGTTGATCTTTCCAGTTCAGTGCCTCACAAAGGAGCTGAAGCTTTCCTTTATGGACCAGCCTTTCCATTAATTTGAAATTTATTTCTTTTCTTTTTTTTTTTTTGACACAAAAATTCAGACAAAAACCTTAAGGGCTCCAACAAAAGTCTAAGAAGAAAATGGAAAAAGGAAAGAAATGCTTAGTTTGTGTGTGTGCATATATATAATCAAGTGCTACAGTAGACTTAACAGTATTACATACTATTTCAGGGTTATAATGGATTCTTAAGCCATACTTCACTGCTGCTGCTACTGGAATTTACCAGTGTTATAAAAATAAATAGTTTGTAGGGTAAGAAATCAGAAGAAGCAGCACACCTGAGAAAATGCTTTGGCTGCAGATTTTTAGCTTTGTTCAAAGTTGCTTTCTGCTATGTTCTTGTTTGCATCTTTGCTGGGGCATTGGTAATATTGCAAAAGCACACTTCTATGGCAGCAGTACTTTTCTTACTACTTGGATTTGAAGTAACACTGTAGGCAATTTAAAAATATACATACATATATATATGCAAAAAGCCCTCAGACCTTACATGTTTTCTCATAGATCACTGCTAATACTAGCACTAGGAAGCTTTTTTTAGTTCAGAACTGCTAGCTGTAAGATGGTCCAAGTTTGGTTTCTAAAGAAGGAACAATTACCCTTTTTCTGAAGAAGTGAAAAAACAAACCAAAACCAGTAAACAAACTAAAAAGTAAAATGGATTGACAGTTCTTGAGAACAGCAGGTATTACTGAGACCCGCTTTCATGGGTTGTTGCTGTTACTGGTATTTCCAGCTGATTGTTGGCAGTGTTTTTCCTTCGGCAATTCTGGATGACTTTAAGTATCTCATCCTTGCATGGTTTATGAAAACAAAGTATAAGTACCAAACTAGCGCAGCTCTCACAGAACAACACTATTTCTGCAATATTCATCACAAGCTCATTCTTTGGAGTTCCAATGCTCTTCTGTAATTTGAGTGTTGACCTGAAGAGAAGCATAAGATTGTAAAAGAGACGGCATGTAAGTATCGTTATGCTTATAATGTACACAGCAGGGTAAGCACGAATGTGCTGTTGAAAGGCTGGAGCTTCAGGGGGTGCTGCTTTGGCGAAGAGAACAGTAAAACAGAGTATCTGTAGAAATGATGGGATTGCAAATCCAAAGGTGAATTTAATGATCTCATATTCAGGCCATGCAAATAATGGATCTAACTGGCAGTCTGCTTCCAAGTGGTAGTTATCTGTGCCAACCAGTACTGCCTCAGTCAGTGACAAGCAGAAGGCATATATAAGTACAAATCCAACACACAATATGGGTCTTTGGGTTGCTTTGCTGAGAGCAATCCTTGGTGGAAATCTCTTGAGTAATAGTATGAGAAGTGTCAGCAAGAAAACATTCTGAGAATTGAAATAACTGAAGTTGAAAAAGAATGACAGTATATTACATGTGAGGTGAGTTGCTTTTAAATAGTCAGGTCTAGTGATGACAGTAAATGATAAAAGAATCGTTATAATATTGCTGATGGTGAAGTCTAGAAGAAGCAAGTCTAAGTTTTCTATGACTTTGTGCTGCACATAATTCTTCATGAAAATGATCAAAATACATATGCCAGCTATTAATCCTGTTGGTACAAAAAAAGCGATGTAACAGTGCATGAGTCTTGATATGATGTTTTGAGAAGCTATGAAGGCTTCAATTTCTTCTGGAGAGTTGAAAGCCAAGTTCTTGCTTGGGTAGCTGATCCATGTCATGTTGTGAGAAGCCATCCTTCCCTCCACGCCGTGCTTATTTCCTGTTCAATGGAGTTTTAATCTGAAATGGAAAAGGAAGGTGAAACAGGTTTTAAAGTACAATTTGTAATTTCTCTATTAAATATTATGTGCAGTCAGGGGTATGAACGGTATGAACCATTTGTTCAGAATGAATGTAGTCTTTTTTTTTGGTGGATTTTACTTTGCTATATTAATTCCAAGCTAACTTGTATAATATTTTTAGCCAGAGAAATCTGCCTTTTTATTTTTTATCTGGTTCCTGCTCTCACCACTACCCCATTTTCCTTCCTTGATGCAGACCCGCCTTCACTGTGGCTCAGCTTTGTAGATACAACCAGGATTCAGCGCACTCGTGTCGCCGCTAGAATAGATGGGAGAGTTGGCTCTGGGATTAGGTGGAGCCACTTTTCCTCACTATCCTGCCAAAAAAGGGTAAGGGCAGCTCCAGTGTGTGGGTTGCAGCTACAGCCACAAAATAGCTTCGTTTTGCTGTTGCATGGGTGGGAATTTTGTTTGAACCCAGCTCACAGTCTCAGGGCTCGCACTGAATACTAAGGAAAGTGCAAAGATAATCACAATATGAGGCAAGAGTCACATTCCTTCTTTGTTTTTAGTTTTGCTTCCTTTCTGGTATGAAAAAAAAGCCTTTCATAATGACAGTTTGTACTGAGGAGCCTAGATAGAATCAATGTGAATGTTTAAGAACTGTTATGAACAAATTGCTTTCATACTAAAGCATCTTTATGTATTAATAACACTGTCATTCTTAGATATAACTGTTGCATAAAACTGCAAAAAATAATGTTATTCTGCGTGCATGAATTTGAGAAAATTATTACCAGTGCATTATAAACCTATTGATAAAGTTTTAGCAAGGAATATTTTTTACAGCTGAGTTATAAATTCCTGAAAATAAGGAATTTTAAGAGTAATATGAATAGGCTGCTAGCTGTAATGGTTCTTATGGTGATACAATAATTCTGCTACCATATAAATGTTTGGAGGATCCTTTTTTAAGCCGCAAGGCTTTGTAAGAGAACATAACATGTACTAAAGAAAAACAAGATAATGGACTCACTATTCTTAATGAATTTTGAATGTCTGATTAAGTATGGTCCTTAGTACTAGGAAAAGTTAAACATACAGGCAGTTTTACAGTGTAGAATGTTGTTTTCTGAGAAAAAAGAACCTTCTTTCCTCACAAGGATTTCAATTTTGTATTAGGTTAGGGTTTGGTGGTTTTACTTTCTTCCGTTTTATGCAAAGCTGGTCTGTACAAGCAATGTATGTAGGTCACACATCAGGCAAAGACAGGACAGTGGAGTTCTTATAGAAGTTTCTGTACAGTCATACTGGTAACAAGAGTGATATATTTAGTCGTACATAATGCATTTCCCATAGAGGGATTGCAGTGATGTTAATTCTTAAAGTGAAAGTAACTTTAAATTGGTAAAAGTTCATAAAGATGCATTAATGTTTTTAAGCAGTGTTCATTATAGATAAGTCAGTGTCTTGTTTGACAGTTCATTTATGGTTGTTACCTCTGACACTACTTCATATTTCTGATATTTCTAATCTCTCTTCAAAATTGGAATTCTAATACTGGTTTTAATTAGAAAAGTTGACTTATCAAAGTGGCTTTGATTAAGTGTGTATATAATCTTATGTAATTATAATTTCATTTCTATAAACCAGTGGAGTTATGTTTTGATTCAGCAGTGTTCTTTGTCCCCTTTTAAAGACAGAGTTTCTTCCTTTCTAGAAAAGGTTATTTTTTTGAAAGATTTCACTACAGGAAGGACCTATGCACGCAGGGAGTTGTGGTTTGTTTTTTTTTTTTACAGGTATGCTTGCAGGAGGGGAAAAGTTTGCTGGTCAGACTCTGGCCGTGTTCTAACCTCTCAGCTGGAGTTTACCATCTAGGAAAGCATTGATGGGCAGAACTGATGGAAATCTCTGAAGTAAGTTAAAAGTCAATATCATTTTGAAGCTTAAAAATAGATTGTTAAATGTGAACAGTTTTAAAGAAAATGGAGTGAAAAATCTTTTCAAAGATGATAGGTGTTGGGAGGAAATATTGTTGTCTTCTTAATTAAGGAAATGTATTTTAAATGCTTGCAGTAGAGCATTTGTTCTGTTCACACGATTTTTAGTATGAGCCACTAAGAAGGACTCAAATTTGTACTGAAGTGCTCAAACTGAAGAGTGTGGATAATTAAAAGACAAAGCCCAAACTTAAGCCACACACGCAAAACCTCACAACTATAGTTAAGTGGTTCGCCGTTTGTATTTCTTCATACCAGTGATTTCCCCATCTCTTTCGAAACAAAGCTGATCAGTCTGATTTCTAACTTATGTTCCATGAGTAATACTGAAGGACTGGTGGGGCGAATCTAGAAAATTTCTGACTAATCAAGTAGCAGCAGTGCTCTCTGCTTTGCTTTGGTTCTATGCCTGAAAGTGATGTACTGTGCTATTCTGTTCAGTCAGCTGCAGCCATGGGGCTTGACAGACTTGCTTTTCTGACTTCCTTCTGCTTTGATTTCGCTTTCTTATTTCCTGGAAATCTAAACCCCATGAAATTCTAACTTCTGTAGTTTATATTTTCTTAAATACTTGGGATAAATCTCAAGAATGAAGAAAAGTATAAGTCAAATTTTGACCTTGTGTTAGAAGAGGGATTTGAAGCTTAATCTGGTGAGGGATAGGTAGGTTGTGACTGTGGAACCACTTGAGCATCTGCAGAAAGCCCATTGTTATCATCCCACTCAGTAGTTTCAGGAGCTTAAGAAATACTTACATTTTGAGCTCTTCCACTAGAGTCTCCAGTGTTACCTTCTAGTCCTGTCAGGCCTTTTACAGAGCTTAATATTTGAATTTAGTTCTGGCACTGTGAAGGTCTCCATCATCTTCTCAACAACTTTTATACCATGAGCCAACTAACCATGCTCACTGTCCTTGCAGAGACTCAGAATAACTTAGCAACATTTAGCTTTTATGGCACCATAATTGCAAAGGAAACAAAGGACATAGTTTTGGGTTTCACAAAAGATCATCTGGCCTTACATCAGACCACAGGAAAAACAAGATGCCAAAACTCGATTACATTTGCTCAGGATCTGGCCTTGGTACTGACATTGGCTTCATCTTTGACCATAGCAAAGGATTTTAATTTTAGTTTGCTACTCTTTGGGCATTCAAGACAAAGTAAGGAATGTTAGACTTCATGCAGCGTATTCCAGTAGTTGCAACTTACTGTGTAAAAGCGCATCATCTTGTTTTCTCTTTCTGTACCCACCAGTTTGCATGTTGTGATATTTTAATGACAGACCAGCACCGTATTATGTAGAGGCTATTGATGTGTTTAGGCTTCATTTGTCATAGGTGTCAAAATCAGTGCCTGACATAGTCCCAGTTGGGGTGTAATGCTCATAACCACAGACTATTACTTAACATTACTGTCAAATAGTAACAGTGATGTCAATACTAGGCTAATTTGCCACCTAGACGTCGTTATTCTAATAAAAGTGTGTGTCTTTTTAAATTACCTCATCTGAGAATGGATTTAAACCAAAGAAAAGTAATCTATTCAACCTAGAATTAACATACTCACTTTGGAAATAACAGTGCAACTGCATTGGTATGAATATAATCAGTGTAAGTATTAAAATTGTGACTTAAGGAAAAATTTCTAGGTGTGTTGTTTTGAAGTGAATTTTCAGAAAATCACCTTAGGATTCCCACACGAACAAAATATTACCAAAACAAGCAGCCGTCTGCAGCTTTGCTGTGGTTAGTCACTATGAGCATAATGCTTGCTTGAATTTTATGCTTGCTTGAATTTACCATGGAAAGCAACTCTTACAATTTCTAAGCCTTTAACTCTTATAATTTCTAAGCCTTTTAAAACATTCCTAAAGCGTTAATTCCTTGCATTAAAGTAAATATATGCTTAGAATAGTAATGGGATGGAGGAACTTGCAACTGCTGCTGTAGTAAGATGAACATATTTGCAAATTCTTATAGACTTTTTTGGTAATACTAATTTAATTTAAAATAAAAGGATATGTTCCATGGGAGCAGCAGAGCACCAGAGAGTGGTTTATTTCTCATGTCTCTTATTTCAAAATCTCCATGCAGCTGACCATGTTTTTTGTCCAAATACTTTGAGTTTCCACCATAAAAAAAATAAGGAATTTATTATGTCATTTTCCTCTACTGTGAGAAAATCTGGTATTCCTTCAGTTCTTGTCTGGGTCTTAGATTTACTGCAGGGACATACATTTTATTTCAAAATGCGTGTAATGTTTATGCTCTGCGCAGGGGGGGCCGTGAGTCCTTTACTCTTTTAGATGAATCTATCAGCTTTGAGTGCAAACACCTTGAGACCTGAATGTGGGTTTTGTTTGGTTTTTTTCCCTCAGAACATACCATGAGGTAAACTGACTCTTATTTCTGTTTTCTCACTGGTAACTGAGAGTAATATGTAGTGTGTCAAAGCTCACATATATTGAAGCTATAGCAGAAGCCAGGCCTATTCCTGTTGCTCCTAAGATTGATTAAAGAGGGAAATTTGCAATATGCCACTTGCATTATCTTTCCCTGTATTATCATGCTCCAGTATTTTGTCCTTTCTTTACCTCTATTTCCCCTCATTTTGTTTTAATTGACCACAATTAGTATATTGTGAATCCTCTCTTAACTTCATGTGGCCTCACTTTTTTTCTTGCTCTCCCCGCTCCATTTTATGGCCCTGTTTCTCACTATCATATGCTCTGCCTCTTGTGTCAGCAGTTAAAGCGAAGACGTTTGATTTTTACTCTCTGAAGCACATTGGACATGTTATCCCTTGCTTCCAACAGATGGAGCTGAGCAAATGAGCACATTGTTCAGAAGGCAGTTTAAAAATAACGAGTTGTGAAAAACCTTTCAGTACTGAGGGAAGCTAGTCTCTAAGATTTCATTGTTTTTGGTCTCCCATCCACACTTTGATGGTTAACTTGCCAAATGAAGAGCTTGGTTTCAAGGAAACTTTTGTTTATTTGAAGCCTAGAAAGAACAGCTCCTAAAATGGGGAGTTTCTCCCTGGCAGCCAGAACTCTTCCTCTATAAAAAGTCTAGCAGAGCAGTTTTTCTGCATTCTGTCACCGGCCTTTTGAAGGAAAATATTCTTTCATGCAGTCATAAAGCAATACACATGATATTCCTTATGAAACTCAGCTCTTGGTGGGCATGTCCTGTAATAACCGCTGAAACCACTGCACATACTTTGGGGGTGAATTTGTCCTTTCTGTTCGTATTACATCTGCCAAGTTAAAAGAAGGGGGCAGCTCCCAGCATATCAAAGAGTGATATGTAAAATGCTATATTAATCTTTCTTGTAATGTCAGAATTCCTACATGCGGACAAGTATTCGAGGTTATAAAGGCTTATGAAATCCTACCCTTAACTTCTGAGAAATTAACCATTTCCTGAGAATCCGAAAGCTTCTATTTTTACTTTTCCAGAATATGAATGAATCAGCAGTAACCGAACATAATATCCAAGCAGTATTGCTGACGTGTTTCCTGCCCTATACAATTCCTGCTCTATACTCAGGATTATCCAACAATGTCCATCCTTTAAAATACTGCTTTAGGCAATGGTTGGAGTCCTTTCTCCAGATCACGGAAGAGTGTATCATCATCCGGCTATCATCGATTCAATGGGAGTTAGGTACTTACTGGAAAACAGCCTTCACATTTACTCTGTTTAATGCTCAGCTTTATTATAAATTTAAGCTTTATTGTAAGTTTCAGCTCTCTGAGGAGATTTCTCAGATGCAGTAATTTACTTTGTGTAGTTCAAATGTTGTTAAAGAAGGGAAAACTAAAACCTTTAAGTTATAACTTCATAATCTGAGCCTCTTGTGATGAATAAAACATTGCATAGTCAAAGTAATATAAAGCACTTACCTTCTCAAGAAAATGCTCCACAGATACAAACAGGCTGAGACTTTTCACTGTGAATAGTCAGATGAAATATAATTATTGTTTGGAGCATATAGCCCTTTTTATTTATGCAGAAAGCAGAGTGTATATATTACAATAACTTCTTCAGCTGCTGTACATCACGATGAAAAATCCAGACGCTTGCTGACTACAAAAACATACAGTTCTGTAAAGGAAACAGGAACTTGGTTTAAGTCATTCAAACCATACACGTTGCCTGTTTAGCAAACCTATGATTTCATCATGTGACTTTAAAGTTCAAATTATACTCTGTAGGGAGATTTTTTTTGAACAGAAAAGTAGTATTTGTCCCTGCAATTTCTAAGTATGTGAGGCCATCCAGTGGATTTTTTTCCCCTGTTCATGAAGGCATCCAATGTGTATTGGCCAGCCTTTGCATTTACATTTTTTACTCGTGTGCTGTTTTAAGTCCTAGAGGTCTAGAAAAGGAAAAGCCCGTTGCATAAATACCAAGCAAGGCCTGTTGCTTAACAAGGCAAAAACTCAACACAAGTAATGCATGTGAAAAATATTAAGATCCCTTCTTAAAAATAGGGTGTATTTCTATTTTTCTGTGGGTCCTAGCTCTTGGAACATTCCCAGTATTGTATACATGTAATAAATTATTTTTCCAGATGCTCTGCAATGACCATGAGGTGTTAAAAGACAGGATTTTGAGTCTGTGGTATGTTTTGGGTCTGGCTCAACATCAGTCTTCTTAGTGTCTGTGTTGAATAGTGTTCTTAAAACCTCAGAAAGAGTTGGCACATGATTTATTTTTGCTGCAGTGCATGCAGCCTTTCTGTCTGGGTGCATCAGTAACGTCATGTTTTCTTAGTCCAGCCCACAGGGAAGAACATATTTATTGTAATCTTTTAATAATCTGAAGTGGTTTCATAAGGTTGAGCAGATAATTTGTGACCCGTGTTTGAGCAGTGCTCTCTGTTTTCAGTGTCTTACTTGTTGCACTTTTATTGAAAACATGTGGAAAGAGCTAAAATACTTCAAAGAAATGAAATGAGACAAATATGTACGAGTCTAGATTTCAAAACTGGGGTTGTGGGTTACCTGGAGAAAATATTTCAGCACTAGTTCTACATTTCCACCTGAAGGTTAGCATCACTGCTCCGAATACTTCTTTGAAATTAAAGATGTGCGTAGAGAGTTTTGGGTTGCAGCAGTGGCCTGGATTTCCGCTTTCAGGTTGAAGGTTCATATTCTTTGTGAAGTAGGTGTAATCCAAAACGGCTCTTCAGTATTCAGTGACTCTGTGAAATGTAGTTTCCTATGAGCTTACACATGTTATTCAGAATGCTCTAATTCCAATACTGACTTTGGTTTGGATCATCTTAGCGTAGTAGTTAGTTGACTGCATAGGAGTATTCAAACTACTCTTTACAAAGATTTAAATTATTCTCTGTTAATTAGCAGTCAGTGAGCAAGGAGTAACTCAAGTGAAGGTAAGTGCTAACACAGCAGTGTTAAGACCACATTTCCTGTTACTCAGTAACTAGTTTTCTGACAATGCAAGGTGTAAAGCAGAGCTCTGAGGGAGCTTACCCTCTACTGACAAAAATTACATAAATAGGACCAGAAAAGCAGAAAGAGAAAAGCTATTTATTATGTCTCCCATCTTTAAAAAGAAAAAATAACATAAGAGAAAGCTCTTATCTTCAAAATTATGTTCACATTTACATTTATTTCATACTTTGACTAAAACCTGCATTAAGCCTCATTACTCGGTGGTATTTAGAGGACAAGAGCGTTTATCATACTTTGAATCAGGGTCAAGTAGCACCTTACAATTTCAGAACATGTACAGAGATTCAGACCACGACATCAGACAGTACCCCCATTTTACAGCTGGAGACCTTGGCTACTGGAAATGTATTCTTCCAAACTGATGGAATAAATTGAAAGCCAGAGGAAAAAAATAGGTTAGAAAATCAAGGTTACCCTACTCCGTATTCTTTATTCTGTTTTGATGGTGCTCATTCCCATCTTGATAGCTGCAGTTCTGCCTCATCTACGGAAGCAGACAAAACTTAATCTCAAGTCTCGTAACAGATGCATGGTGTGGTTTTGGCAGCAGGTCATCATGCTGTTACTGTCACAGTTAATGTGTTAGTAAAAGAAAACCAAGATATGGCTGTTGTGTGGCCAGCTGTGTCTTTCCTTAAACCATTAAATAGTTTATTTAATTTGCTTAAATGATCACAGGGTACAAGTCATATGAGAAGAGTGGCAAACAGACATTTTGTTGTTTCATAAAATTGCAGAAAATGGTGGTTAAGTGACTGTGTTTGGGATGAACCATAATTTCACTGTTACTTTTATTAGTGATTTACCATTTCTTGACAATCAGTATCTCAGTGGAAAACACTGATGTGTGATAATGATGTTCTGGGTAGGGCAGAGGCAGGAAAGGTAGAAGTTTCAGAAGTTAAATACTTCTGAGATACTGTGACACTATGTAAGGACAGGCTGGTAACACAAGCAGTTCCACGAGCCACCTACAGTGTGCTGTGAAGGACAAACCTCTTGTTTATTTTTTAACACATCTTATTGTTCCTAATATATGTTAGGAACAAAAAGTAAATATAAATAAATATAACCAGTACTGAGTGACAGATGTTATTATAAAGAAGGCACATGAGAGCCTCTTTTATTTTGACCAAAACCAGTAAGTTCTCTTAATTGACCCTGGTGGTATTACTGATGGGTTTACCAGAGTACTGATCCCTGACAGTAGGTTTAATTTGAAGTGAAGACTCTTTCTCTCATATATGTGTATACCAGATGAGAGAAACTTCTCTGTTTTCTCTACCAAACACCATTCAATGCTTCCAGCTTGCTGAAATCGTGGTGATTTCTGTCTTTTTATTCTTTGGCTTAAAGCACATCCATCCAGTAAAGTATTATGGAGGTGGTGATTCTGTCTTGCTATCTTCTGAATCATTGTGGTCAGTTGTTCAGCAGAGTCACGACACACTGTTGAGTGGTAGAGCTCTCATTTGCTTGGTGCAGCACCAAACAGCCACAGTCTTCACAGCCAGAGACCGAAGGCTTCAGTGAGCTTGCAGTTACTCTAATGATTGGACTGGATTGCTTGAGGGTAATGGTTATTGCTAGGGAGCTAATCCTGCATGAGGAGCCTGAAGTCTTTTTTTAGACTATATTGGTGTTGTCTTCTGCTCTCAACTAACATATCTATTTTATTTTTTGCCTTTTTGATGTAATGTTAAGTGTCCCTGTGTAGTACGATCAGATTGTACTGATCTTTTTGGCTTGTTAATGCCCATTCCCCAGTGTATTGTGATGAAAAGCACTTGCTGTGTTGCTGGAATTTTGAGTTGTAAAATAGTCTACACTTTTTTTCAGATATTTTTCATCAATTACCATGTATTTACATCTTATTTTTTCCTCTAGTGTTGTTATGTAACAAAAACAAACACAAAACCTAAGTGTGGGATATTAGCCACGCTTAGTCATAGATTGCTTTGACTCTATTGAAGGTCTGAGCTTACATATGAGAAACTTTTCTTGGTGGGGTTTTAAGGATACTTGTGACCTTAATGACACTTGTATTAATAAAGTAACTCAGGATTCCTGGAAAAAGATTTATTTTTTGAGAAGAGCATCTATTCTAAGGCTTTTGTTACATTGACGCGCAGTTGCCAGTCACTCTGTGAAATAGTTCTTGTGAAAGGCTTTGCTTTTAATTTTATCTATATTTAGTCTTTTTTTAGCAAATTTGTGTCCTTGATTAAAAGACTCTGGAATATGAGGCCTTCGACATAAAAAAGGGGAAAACCCCCAAACAACTAAAAATCCCCTACACCAGGAAGGAAGTTGTATGCAGAACCAAGAATTGCTAGCTTGAAGAAAGTTGAAGGAATTTTGGTTATGGATGACTTTTAGAGTACAAAGACATGCAAGGTTTTTTATTTTATTCCCTGCATATTTGGTTTTGGTTTGAGTTTGGGGTTTCTAAAATGTAATTCGGGCACACTGATTTATAAGGTACGTGGAGCTGTGTGCGTTCATAAAATCTGATAGTCTTACTGCCACTGCGTGGAACTCTCTGCTTGGAGAGGGTTAAAAAGGCACAAGTTGGAGAAGTGTATACATAAGCACTGGTATTAATAATTACCTATGCCTCAGAGGCTGGTTGTGAGTAACATTTCTTCCTTTTATTCTAGAAAAGCCGTGCTCTGTGCTGTGCAATTGCTGCCCTCAAATCTCAGGATTGCTTGCCCATTATTCATTATTAGTGATTTTATATTGGCTTATTTGGCCACCGTTTGTAATGTAAGTTGCTTTATAAAGAGTATTTTATTATTATTACTACTCAGTAATGTTTCTATCAATCACAAAATAAATTCCTCAGTGTGGGTAAATCATCTACATAACTCAGCTGTGAGAGCTTGGAAATTGCCTGTATTTCTAAATAATACTCTTACTTCTATTAAAGGGTGGAAAAAAGCTTTTTCTAATGGCAAGTTTTAGAGGAGGCCTGGTCTCTGCATAGCACTGCAGGTGCTAGAATGGTTATTGAATTGCACATAGGGTGACCTGAAAAATTTTTGTAACTTCTGTATTAATTATGTATGAAATCTATTTCATTGTGAACCAGTGAAACCATAACTTAATTAGAAAGAATTACAATGCTCTGGAGCTGAATGGGAATGGTACTTCCTTTGATCTTTGAGCATCTTGTCAACCACAATGACTAGTACCAGATGTTTCATGAAACAATACAAGAAACATATGCTTTTTTTTATAAATATTTCTTTCTTGTGAATAATCAGGCCTAATAGCCTGCTTAAATGTCCTTCTGCTGGGTTCAAAACCAAATTAACTGTTGCTGAGATTTGTTTCTTGCAACAGAATATTCTGTTACATGCCTCATCCTTGCAGCCCGTCTGTTGTAGCAGTTATGGTTAATTTTATTTCTTCTTAGAAATACTTGCAGCAATGCCCTTAGTGCCTGCAGGCAGGACCAGCCAGTACAAATCTCTGTCTCGCCAGAGACCAGGACTGATTTCTTTCTCCTAATGACTTAAATCCTTTAATTCGTTTTACTGATCTTACTGCTTTTGGGAACTGCGATTATTCTTCCAGTGACCACCAGATGGAGTTTCTAAAACGTCTTTGACAACAACTTTCAGAATTCATTTCAAAATGATCCTTGAAAGATTTTAGAGATGAGTTAAGCAATAGTTGTGGAAATTCTATCTGTTTCAAGTTAAAATTTAACTTAAATTTGCAAATGTTGTTGCTAAAATTAAACTTTCCAATCAGTTTTGTAATTGGTGATTTTATTGGGCTTGCATGGCAAGGGTTTGGTGGTGTGGGTCACAGGGATAGCTTCTGTGAGAAGCTGCCAGAAGCTTCCCCATGTCCGATGGAACCAGTGCCAGACAGCCCCAAGATGGGCCTGCCAAAGCTGAGCCCATCAGTGGCAGTTCCCTCTCCAGGTCTCAAAGTTGGGGGTATTTATGCTGCTGCTTATCTATCTTTTCATATAATGCATTGTCAAGTACTTTTGAGCTAGAGAAAATGGATTGTCTTTCTGCTTATAAATTTTCTTTGTTTTAAAGAGCTTTGGGTACTGTGTGGGTTTTTGTTGTGTTTTTTTTTTTTGTTTGTTTTTATATATATATTTGTATATTTAATTCATAAATACTTTGGTAAAAATCTGGTGTTTAAAAAAAATAATTTACTGTCTTGATTTGTAACATTGCAGTCATTCTGCCTGCTGTAGACTGTAAATGATTTTGACCATTCTTGTGAATGTAATTAAAAGTCCCAATTCTGTAGAAGGCAAGGAATATAAGGAAATCACATGGACTTCCAAGGTAAAGAAAAGACTTGGTGGGAAGAAAGTGGAGTGACAAAGGAGGTAATAAATCCTCTTTTCTCCTGATGGAAAAAGAATATATTCAGCATACGTCAAAGTGTTTTGATATATAATGGAAAGCTAAAGGAAATACAACAGAGGAAACATTTCACACTTCAGACCTGTTGTCATGGCAGTCCGTGCAGCTGGTTTGGTCCCTTTAGATTGCCTTCAGTTGGAGAACGTGTTGCATGAGATATTTAAGAAACAGACAAGGTTTTGCTTACCAAGAAACTGCAGAAATTAATCTTGCAGCATATGGTTCAGATTCATCAGTGCGCTGAGCACTTTACAGCTGCAGAAAGTTAGGTGCCGGTCAGTACTTCTCCAAATGCTCAGCTAATAGCGGAATTGAGAGCAGCACTTGCCCAAACGCTTGTGTTTGTTTTCTCTTGCCAGTCCTGTGCTGCTGCAGTAAAGCTCATGAGAAGGTCTCCAGCCTGAGTCCTGTACTGCTTTCATTTTTACTGAGCAATGATAAATGGGGTTTTGGCTTTGTATGTATCCATAATACAAAACCAATTTAATTGAATCTTAGGTTTTTTTTTTTAAAAAGTGTTACTTCCCTGTGAGTTTTCTGGTAGTGGCATCATCATTTCTTTGTAACCTTGGGGCCTGTTTTCCAGTTCTGTGATAGTTAAATGCCTGTTTTCTGTGACTGCTCCAAAATGCGTTTGTGTTCAGTGAAATGTCTTCATATTGACAGGAAAGGGCAGATTCTGATGCCATGCTGGCCTGGTTTGTGCTAGTGTAAACCTACTGACCTGGTTGTACCTCAGCAACAATTTTTACTTGCATTTATGGAGAAGTTCCCCCTTTGCAAACCTGTAGGCTTGTTAACTTGCTGAGTAATTAACTGTTCTCATTTAACGTCCTTCAAGTCTATGTTGTGTAAAAGGGGTTTTACTAATCCAGATGAGAAACAGCCTTTTTATGTATGACAGTTATATCTTAAAGCTCTTAGGAATGAAGCCCCAGAAGAATCACCACTCTGTTGAGAGATGCTGGTTGTCTAATTAAAGTAACTACTGTAATGCTCTAAATACTCTTTAAATACTCTTTAAACCCATGTATGGAAGTAAGGGCATCTTGTCAGATACTAGGCTTTGACTAAATGATATAATATTGCAAATTCCATTTTCACAGTTGCTTTTTAAATAGAGTTTGATTTTACCTACTGTCTTTCTACACTTTACAGAAATATTTAAAGGGAACAAATTAGTAATTTTGAAAGTATAGCCAGAAAATATTTTCATATAGGTGAGGTAAACTGATCCATGGTGAGTGATCTTTTTGGTTATCCACAGTGGTTACTGCAATAAATGTGTCATGAGCTACATCTTATTCTTAAAGCTAAATTTTCTTTGGGATGCCAGAGGTATGTGTTATTATATTATGTTGTTCTGGGAACCAAGATAATTCCTGCAGGGAGTTGATTTCCGAGATCTCTTTTGTGGCAGCACAAAGGAGAGGAAGTGACAAGGACATGGCCAACGTGTGCATTAATCACCAGCCTTGTGTTCCGGGTACAATATTACTCTGTCTTATTAGCTGCAGGATTCTTTATGCTGAAAAAAGGCATGTGTATGTGCCTTTTTCCTTTCATTCCCAGGTAAATTCCTGCT
>NW_009928097.1:104067-145739 GCF_000696875.1 Nestor notabilis | reverse complement strand
GATGAACGATGAGATTTTAATGATGGCAAATTTATGTCCTGGAAAATCTGATAATGTGTGTGATTTGATAGTCAAGTCATGCAATTTGTTATGTTTTAATTCAGTGAAGCAACACAGGTTTAACCTTCTATGCAAGAGGTTTTTATCAAGAAGGCCAAAAAAACAAACGACACATCTTACTGACCGGAAACACTTGAACACTTTTTATTGAGAATGTACTAGGGGTCAATAGTTTCTTTGTGAAGCTTTGCAGAAAGTCCACTTCTAGAGTATTTTGACATCATTTTGGAGGCCTTATCTCTTCATTTTAATAGAAATGGAAATTTTCTAGTGATTGATCACGTTCTCCATTAACTGAAATTATGTCTTCGGAGACCAACTCAGTTCAATTCTCCAATGGAAGCTTTTGAAAGTAGGGTCTCGGTTAGCCAACGAGGACCCGTCTTGAGCTTGCTACATTAATAATTCAAGCAGAAGCAGAGCACAACATTTCTGTTAGTTGAATTGACTTGATTGGCGTCAAGAGGGCTGTAAGCCATAGATGAACTCAAATATTAAGTTTCATTTTGTGAGAAAATAACACTGTTAATGGCTCTTAACTAGTGCTTAATTTCTAGTATACAGTGTATACATACAGAAACATACATTATACCTTCCTACTCAGAGGTTTACATTCCAATGATATGCTATAAGAAATAATTTAATAAATTCTTTGTAAATTCTTTATACATCAGTAGGCTGATTTTTTTTACCTTGCGTATATACAGTGTTTTATTCATATTTGAATGCAGAATAGATAAGCCCCTATTTACAGTCATCAAAAACCTTCAGATATTTGAAACGGAAAGGGCCCATTCTGGAGAACTCTGTATAGTAAAGATTTTCCATAAAAGTTCTTTCATATTTGTGATACCATACATTTCCTGAAGTATTTTACTGCACTTGCTCATCTCTTCTTTATATAGATACTGCAAAGTTCTTGCTTTTTGGGATACTGCTTTTTCAAGAAATACCATGTGAGGGTGCTGCAATTAAGTTCAAAATCTCCTTATAAGAATAGCAGCCAGGCAGCTCCATGGCACAGTTTCTTTGAGGCAACTAATATATCAAATTAACTCTTAAAATTGAGCGGATATCAGACTTGTTCATTAAACTATGGAATTTGTTGTCTATATGATTGCCATCACATTTAGTATATGTGTATATATATACATATATACATGTATATACTTTGCTGCAATAAAAAAGGGATTAGGAAAAGAATAAAAATTGAGTTTTCAAGGGTAAATAATATAAAAACTTTTTCTTTCTTCATCTCTCAGATAGCAGCTTCCATTTTACTGCATAAATCCATTTGTAATGTCAATTCATTGAATAAGATTTGGATCATCATAAAGGAGTCAGTCTAATGAAGTACATGTGAGTGGTGAGCAGTACCCAGGGTACAGGGCAAAGCATGGCTGGAAATGGAGGAGCAAAATGAAAATTAAACAGATAGTGCAGAGAAGAGAAAAAGACGAGAAAAAATAAAGAGAAATGATAAAAGATCCTTGATGTGAAACTGTGAATTTAACATGGAGAGAAGGGAACAGAAATAAATGTGGCAGTCCTGTGACAGACAGGAAGTAAGATGTCTTAGTAGAAGGGGGAAATAGAAGTAAGAGAGCAATGTGTAAGTTAAAATTGCACTTAATGCTGCCTGTTCAGCCACACAGTTCTGGCAGTCTCCCAGTTCTGGAAGCCTCTTTTCATACCAGATAAGCCAGTCCCTCCCTGCTGGAATTTTTGTGCATAATGGGACAGAATTTCTTTAACAGATTTTACATGAGAGATTTAATGTGGTGCATTAGGAAACCTAATTTTCTTCAGATGGGAAGAAGAGCCTAACTGCTTGACAGTTGCAAGGAAAGATTTCTTTCTTAAGCACTTCTGTGTGGAAGTGAGTTTGAATGCTCAAGATGTGTAGAAATTCACAGAAAACCTCTCAAGGGGGGAAAACCCCAACCAGAGCAGGCAAGATCATGTCAGCATAGAGGCACAATATAGTAATATGTGAATGGGACACAATGATAAAGGCTTCATTCCTTATTATGGTTTTCATCAGTGGGCTAAAACTATGAAGTAAATTGATATAGTTGTGCTGGATAGGTTTTGTGTGGAGAGAATGCCACAGAAATAGCTGATGTACTGTATAGGCTTTAAGGATTAAAAAAATCCACAGATCAATAAATGAAAAGCTATTAAAAAAGTAAAGATTAATGGGAAGTCTTTTTCACCAGGATGTTGACAACTTAGACATGCTTGTCTATGAAGAAGACAAGCAAACATGGTTATGAGAAGAAATTACTTGAGTAACATTGATGAGAAGGGAAAAGATCTGAAAATGCTGTTCCTCACCTGCTTTTCACTTAGAATTTAAGCATGTCTCTATGCTGACAAATGAGGACCCATTATCAGATGCTGTGCTATGCACAATGGAAAAGGTTCATTTCTGCGCTTGCTCCATGTTTTCTCTATACCAAAGGCTTGAAAAGACTTTTTTTTAATGAAGTCACATGGAATTTGAGTTGTGTTGTAACAGATTAAGCAATGAAATGATTCTGCTGGGTTGCAGAGTGACTGACAAAGATGTCTTGCTGCCTCCAAACCAGTGGGAGGGTATCACTTCTGTCCCCCCCTGTCATTAATAATGCAACAGCATCTTAGGAACAGGGAAGTTCTTGGGTCAATGTTTTGTTGTTTCGTGTTGCGGGTAACTTAATTTGCTTCCTGCAGCATGTGGTTGTTCCTTATGCATTTCATACACTCAGTAAAATTTGGCAACCTGGATTGGATTTCTTCATCCCCACTGTGAAATACAGAAACTATACTTGCACTATGCATTCAAGAATCAGACTGGGAGGCACTCCGTTTCTGAGAGGTCAGCAAAAGGCTGATGCTGATTGGGATTCCTCAATATTATTCCCATTTTTAAACCTTGTATGTATTCAGGGATTTGGTATGGTTTCCAAACCTCCAGTGATACCCTAGATTAAAGAGATGTTATTTTATTTGTTGCAAACATATTCCTTGAAAATACAAAATGTTAATCATAAACATATTTATTATTAAGATAATTACTTGCTACATGAACATATGTGGACCATAACACTTTGCCAGTCAATATTTACTAGTTAAACTTTGATTTAACTTTGTAAACCACTGTGTCCTTCATTTTAATATGCGGAACAAACATCTCTCTGTTCCCTTAGAATTAGTCAATAAATATTTCTGAATTCTTGAAATGTTTTAGGATGCAAACAAAGCACTGGAAAACTAAACCACATTTTTGTTATACCTAGAAAAAAAATAATCAATTTACCATAAATGTTAAAACCTAGGTTAGTTTGTGTGAGAAAGTAATTTCTGAACATGGTAAATCAGTCTTCTTTCAGAGGGCATTCAGTGATGGAGAAAGAAATTAAATAATTTAATTTATAATTAACATTTACTATTTTGACATGTATAATTGGATAATATGATCTTTAGTAAAGATCATCTCTATCATCTTCATTGAAAAATGCTATTTACTTCATCAAGGATAGCACTATTACTTCTTAGTACAGAAATTAAGGTAATACCTTTTCCTATACAAGATACAAGGTGCTGTGTCTTCAGTCAAGACTTCAATAAACTGCTTAGTGATTTCTTCAGACAGGCGTATTAGAGCGATGAAGACAGAGTTTATGCTTTGTAACCCCTTCAGTGCACTGAAAGTATTAGATGTCACAGGTATTACAGAACATAGGCCAGAGTCTCACAAGATTGCAGCAAACAGTTAACTATTTGAAAATTAAGACTGTTTCACTGAACTGTAATGGAAAGCTCCTTCTAGCCCGTTGCTTGGGACTCTCACATTAATGGCTCTGAGTACCAACACAGCGATATCGCAGTCCCAGTACTGGTACAGCAAGTACTGCAGTAACAGAGCACCAGAGGGTTTTTCCATACCTACGTCATGACCTGCTGTACTACTGTGTGCTCATGAGAACACCCTTGATTCCCACAGTGTATTTTCTTAAGCAGACGTCGTAATTTGTTGGGAAAGTTTTTGTTAATGTATCTGTAGAGTAGAGGCATTACAAAGCTGCTTGAGAAAGCCAAGAATTTCGACAAAATCTTGGTAAAATGTAATATTCGACTGTAATTCTCATCTGCAATTCTTCCTTGTGCATTAGTAAATGTGCTTACCAAGAGAATAACATAATAGGGTGTCCATAAGGTGAACTGTGTACAGACTGTGGCAATCAAAAGCCTGTGCACTGATGGATCTAATCGTCCAGTGTCTTGGTCCAGTGGTGTCGCCTCTTTGCGTATTCGCAAGATTAATACAAGTGCGTACAGTACAGCGATAGCTGGTACAACATACCCAATAAAGACCATAATGGCATCTGCTGCTTCTTTGTTCTGCATCTTGGAACATTCAATTATTTTAGTGGAGACATGGTTGCAGACGTAGAACAGGAGAGATGAAAAACTTGTAAGCATGGCACCACCCCATATGAATCCACAGACGTGTTTGGTGTTGTACACGCTTGACATGTAAGTTCTAGGTAGAGCACGTTCAATGTAGTAGTCCAGACTGAGTAATGTAGTCGAGTACATGGTAACTAAAGATGAGACATTGAATAAAATAAGTAAGGTAATATAAACTTCATTGTTAGAATTCCAGATGGCCCATTTTGTATTGGCAAGACCTAGAAGATACATTGGTGCCAGAGCGTTTATGATGAGGCCGGCAATGGCAATGTTGACAAAGTAAACATCTGGCATAGTCATAGTAGCTTTGTTATAGAGGTTAACTAGGACCAGCAAGCCATTGTAACAAAGACCAACTGGGAAACATATAATGAGGTAGAGTAGGGAAAAGATGGAAAGCACAAAGTGGAAGTCATGGCAGAGATGCTGGTCCTCACTGGTCTTGGTACTGTTGTTCAAGGCTTCACAGCTCCACATAGTGATTTTTAGCTTTTGTATCTTCTCTGCTGGCTACCAGCTTTTCTGTAGAGAGAGGAATAGTGAAAGTATTGTTGAAATTACATTGTAAGTGAAATGCAATGTAGTATGAAGAAAACTTTGTAAAGACAGGCATTATATGCTTCACGTAACTGTTCAGTTTAAGGTCAGTGACTAAAATGTCTTTTGATCATGTTAGACTAGAAGAAAGTTATCTGTGATTCAGAATTTCATGAGACTAGTACATGTTCTGAGGTTCTAATTTAAATGAAATTAATGGCAAATGAGTTGATACAGGACACTGAACAGAAGTAAATACACCTTTAAAGTAAGTACAGATATAATATACATGAAGATAAGTACAATGCTTTTTAAAATTATTCAACAGCACCTTTTATATCGTGAATAATATGAAAGAGTAGCTGCTGAAGAATTGAAGGCTATAAGCTGAAGAACACATCTTAGCAATAAGATCAAGAATAGAGTTCTCTAAGGTGTTAAATAAGCTTTATGTTGGAAAGATAGTTTCTTAAGAGGCATTTGCAAGGCAGTATCATGGATGTATACTGGATCACTGATAAAACTGACAAAGATTAGAGGTAACTGGGAAATAAGGCAAAGAGGTTTTTTACAGGTCAGTTTGTATTCAGACTTCTGACCTATAACCATTTAGTTGGAAAAAAACAATGGACCTCTGTAGTCTAGGGAACCCAATACCAGGGCAGCCTGACTTTCCAAAAAGGCAAGAATCAGCTATCATTTCCTCTCAAAATAGCTTGAATTCTTTGAAAAGTATGCTAGTATTAGTAGTTGTTGTCCAGCTATCTTTGTTTTTCTAAAGAGAGCACATTTTAACTGAAATCAGTGAACTTCAAAGCAATCATGAACAGTCTCTTTCCAAAATGCAGAAGTAAGAAATAATCTTTCAAGTACAATTCAAAACATCCACAGCCTTAAAGCCATGGTTCTTATTCCTGTATCTGGGACAGCATAGAATTTATGGAGCAGGTGATTTCCCACATCACATGTACTCTGATATTGTCAGATACTCAGTGTTGAGTTGCGTGTCTCTCTTCAGCATGTATAGGAAAGTACAAGTACACGTACCTGCATTCTTTCCAGAGAGAGAACAAGATTTAATCAAATCCATAATAAACATTGTGCAATTAAAATGAATGTTACTAGACAACATGCTATACACCATGAACCATATGGCTAAATTATATGGTATGGGTTTTGTAAGCATATGGATACGTTGTTGCACCTCTCTAGTGCTAATCCTTTGACACTTCAGCCATAGTACAGAATGTATTCCAGAATCATGTCAAATTCCATTTTTTATTTTCCACTGCAGTTGTTTTGTGTGCATTTTTCTTCTAAATACCATAGCCCATGCCAGAAATCAGGCTAAAAATACAGTAAGTTTAACTGGGCAAAGAAATTTTTATTCCACTGTCATATGTTGGATTTCCTCAGGTAAGTGGCAGCAGCACAAGATGCAGTTCTGTTATCAAAGCTTGCTTTCTCACCTTAGAGGAAACACTTTGTTTTCTTGAATCAGTTCTTTAGCTATAGTATTGATATGAGTAGAAAGTACCATATCTTTATATTGTCTTTCAGTCTTCACACTTCTTGAGCACTGAAAACTACCCAGTTTATTTTCAGGAAGCATCTGTTGTTTCAAGTTTTTAAGAAAGAAAAAGAAAAGCTGTTTTGCACAGTTGAAGGAAACCAGAGTTACATCTCATTGAACTGTTACGACTTGATTCAACCAAAGCAGCAGACTGGAACTAGATATTGCAAATATATGCACTATGGTAAGTGCAAGGGTGACTAAGCAAAGGCATGGATACAATCACGTAATTCCATTATGCAGGTTTATCCTTAAGCATGTAGCTTTGATTACTCCAGACTGAATTACATCAGCCATAGAATACCTGCCTGTATATTGTCTCAGGAGATCAACAGTCTTTGCTATCATGCTTTATATTTTATAGAGCAGGAGAATGTCTGGTTTCACAAGTGTTTTAGTAATTACCCCATTTTTCTTTATGTCTTCTAACTGGAGTTAAATAAGACAATTCTATGTTAATGGTAGAAATGGTTGGCAATTCATTTGTGTTAAATACTAACCGTACCAAATTGCAAAACTTAACTCTGAAATTACAAAACTTACCTCCAAAATGACCAGAAATAAATTCCAAAGTAAAAATACTTTCAGAAGAAATTTTGTTGATGACTTCTAAATTACCAGATGAGGTATTCTGGCCACTAATGCAGAAATCACCGATTTTAAATTGTCACTTACCTGTGAAGGCACTGAACCTGTTTGCTGTGCTGCCCAGGCCCAGCTCAGCATTTCTTACCCAGCTGTATCTCTTGACATTTTAAAGGCAGTTTTGTTTCCACAGACAACGTCTGGGTAAGTCCTTCCGATGCTTGGGGCGCAGTTGTTTTACTTGATCAATCAATACTAAACCCCTTCTCCAGTCAAAAGTACATTTGCAGTCCCAGGTTGACTCTGTTGCATAAGTGACTGCTGCAGTCCTCTTGTTTACTGTGGCCTGACTCAGCTTTCCCTAATGCTTCCCCAGGTCTTGCCTGATTTTATACTTTTATCACACTGAAAATTAATGTCAGAACTCTAAGTGTAGAAGGCAAGAGCGTCCTGGCAGCCGCCGCTCTCTCTCCAGCCTGCCTTTCCCACGGCCCCAACCTCGGCAGTGCTGCTGTAAAGCCTCTTACCTTTAATTCACGTTTCACATTCCTCCGCGCTGCCGGATCCGCACGCCGTTGATAAGCAGCGTTTCCGAGGAAGGAAGCTGGCTGCACAGCCCTGTCGTGTTTCGCTTAGAGAACATGGTGATCGCCTCCCGCCAGCGCCTGGGCAGCGTGCGGCTCTGCGTGCCTGCCTGCGCTGCACTTGTTTTTCCTCTATAACTTACTCACAAGTTTCTGCTTGGCTTGGCAGGCGGCAGGCCCCTCCCTTTCCCTGTTTACAGCCAGTTTGAAGAAGTGAGAGGCTGTGCTCGGAGGGGAGCGAGCTGTTGGATTCAGCTCAGTTTAGTCTCCGGGTTTCAGATTTACTGCTTAAAATATACGGGCTGCCGGAGCCCACAGGTTTGTTATGGTATTGTCATCTGCGCTGGGGTTCTCCGGGGACACTGGAGGGGCTGTTCCATTCCCTGCAAGTGCAATCAACAGGTCTCGTTCAAGAGCGTGGGTTTTATTTTTAACCTGGGATGAGAATACGCAGCTTTGAAGTTTCATTTTTATAGGCCATACATCCTAAACAATCAGTATTTAAGAATTAGTGTACTGCGAAGGGCACAGGTGCTTGTGCTGCTTGCGAAGGTGAGCTAGGTTGGAACACAAGCTAGGAAAAAAGGTTTCTGAGCATTTACTTTGAATTTGGAGGTTCTTTTGGTGTTTTGAAAAGGCTTTACAATATGAGCCTCATTTTGTGACGGTGTTGTGGATTCCATTCTGCTTCCTTCTTTGAAAAGTTGAAAAATTACTGCTCTCAGGAGTTATTTGCATGTCACTCGCAATTAATGGATGTATTTATTCTGTGTGTATTCTCTACATCTTTCAAATGGATCATTTCTTGAAAGAGTTTTTGAACTGTTGGTTGGTCATTCATCCCATGCTGAATTTTGTTCTGTGGTTGTTGATTTGTTTGTATGGAAACTTCTCAGATTAATGAACTAAAGTTACTGTCTTCAAAGTATGTTTTTAATTGACGTTGTCAACCAAAACTGAGAGCCACCTTTTTCAAGATAATTTGTCTTATATTTAAAGATTCAGAGGCTTTATTCCGTAGCAAATAAACACCAATGAAAACTCCCTTAATTAAAAAGAAAGCAGGTGTTTATGGGATAAATACCAGAGAAACAGTAAAAGTGGTTATTCCATTTGGGTTAAGTTACTATATCTGATTGCAGTTTGGCTTTTCGTTTTTAGGCAAGGTCTGTACTTCTTGGTTTGTATTTAATAATTCATTATGAATATTGTAAAACCACCGCAACTCCCACATGGCAGAAAATTCCTACATTCCTGTTTGATACATAGTCCACAGGCAGAATTGTGTATGTACTGTGGATAACTGTGTTACAAACTGGCATCAAGCCTTTGCTCCTTCAAAACTTTAGAAGAACTTGAATATCTTAAGTTCACTGGGGAAACAATAAGGTAGGAAAGGTGTTAGTGTAGAAGTACTTCTAGAATTCTGATACTTGGCTGAGTACCCATTTCTTTACATGCCATAGAAGTTGAAGGTGGTTTTATGTAGATACAAATTTGCACAAGGTGCTTAAGAAAAACTTCTTACAACACTGCACAAGAAGTTAAAAGCATTTGGTGGTAGAGATTGTTTTAGAAAAAATACATAAAATGGACTTTTAATGAGAAAAATTAATGACGTGCTGCTTCCTTATATCACAGAGTTCCTAGCTGCAGTTTGTTTTTTTCAGACATTTTCATTCATAATGCACCACCAAGTTGCAGAGCAGGTTGGTTAACAGTTTCAAGCATGACCATTCCATTATTTTATTTGACTTTAAAAACCCCAAACCTTTATCCAGCTGTAGCACTGTATCTACAGATTTATTTTAGACAATGAATGATTTGTCTACTTGGGCTGTTATCGTCTGTATGCAATATAGCTCTTACCTAGATTCTCTAACCTCTAAATATGTGTTTTCTCAAGCTGTGATGCCATTATAAACCATAGATAACTAATAAAGCTGTTGCCAATGAGGTAAGTTTCTAGACAGGCCTAAGACTCCTACCTTCATTGGGTCTTCTAGAGTTCTCACAGGATCTCTTAATTCCTACAGAGACTGAAATACCATAGGGGAAAGCTGAGTGCTGCTCAGAGCTTTGCTGCATGGCACAGGTTTGCTTCAGATCAAGACTAAGGAAACTGAAAAGCTTGGCTAGAAGTGTTGCATATATGCATAAACCATTATCAGCTACTCATCAGAGTTGAAGGGTGCTTGTTGAAAGTGTTACTCTAAATATTACAGGTTATTTATTAATACTTTAAATAATGGGTGATCAGTATTTCTGGAAAACAGCATACCTGCAATTAGTTGTACCTCAAGGGGAACACATTGTGAACTCTCAAGTGTGAGAGAATGAAGTGTCACACTGTTACCTCTCAGTCTGGGTAACGTGACATATTTTTAGGCTTAGTAGCTTGTATACATACCATAGGGATTAACAGAAGACTTGTTGGCTGGATATACAGAAAAGTAAAACTAGATTGCCCAGGTTAGATGTGGGGTGGGGGGAAATGCAGTAGTGCAGGCAAGTAGGTTTCAGAATATACTTTCCTTATGCAGTTGATGAGTTGCTGCTGTTTATAATACAACGATACAGCTCAGATAAAATGCTTTTAACATTAGTGGAGAAGAAAATCCTGTTTTATTCTGGGTGCTGGGCTGAAAAACAGGCCCCTTCAAAACCTATCATTTATGTCTGTGGTGCAATCCTTGACCAGTTTGGCAGGTGCTGTGTTTATAATCGATAGCTGTTCTATTTTACAATGTAGTTGATTCAGTGCAATATAATGTGAAAGAAGCCATGACTAAATAACAATAATACCTGATTTAAAGTAGCACTGAAGGTAACCCTGAAATTTCCCTTTGCAGTAGGAACTTGCTTTAGTAGCAGCATGACAACCATTAAAAATTTTTTTAAGAAGTCCTTTGACTATTGCCAACTCGTGCTAAATTCTGCACAATTTGAGTGCTGGGAGCCCGTTTCCAGCTTTATAGCTTACTGTCTTCTCCTGATCCAGCGTCATTCCTTTAAGTGTTCATTCTGTCCAGACATAAATGGTTATGTACATTTCTCCATTTTGCTATTTTTAAAAAAACTCTTGTTTTTCACATCTGCCCGGCCCTTGTTTTCCTCTTTATCTCTCCCTGATGACTCCGTTACAGTTAATGCTGTACCTCACATCATTTCCTCATGACACATATACAGTATCGTATCAGGCTTATCACAGGATTTCTAAGTATGATACTGTTTCACCTCTTTATTGTCCGTTACTTTCCCATGAGACATCTCAGACTGTTCTTAGGGATGTTAAGTCAACAATAAAAATTGAATTCCCAAGAACTGTGAGGGTGTATTTCTGTTATATGTTGAATGAGTACAGAGATACTCATGCTTCTGGTCACTGCATTTTGCTTTGGTCATCTGTTGAGGTTGCTCCCCCTCTGCTTTCCCAGAAATTCTGAATATATGTCTTTCAGCTCCTTCCTGTGGGCCCCTTTCTCACTTGCCAGGTGACCTTTTTTATTATTCCACAGATGTTGGCAACCGCTGTCACTTGTTTGTTCCTTTCATTCTGTAAGCACCATCTTTGTAGTAAATTATCTGCACAGCAGCTACCTGGTCATCCAGATCCCACTTGTGCCATGATAAACTGCTTACTGCCCCTGGCCTTCTTCCTTCTGTGTTAGCCTTTTGTTTACATGATTATTGTTATTATATAAATATATATAATTTTATATAATTTAAAATTATAAACAATGTCAGTTGCACATTTTGTTTGTATTTAGATTGTTCATCTCTTTTGGGAATCTGTATAAGGCCATGTGAGAAGCAAGTCTCTGCACGTTGCTGGTCAGTAAGCTTTAACAAGTGAGTTTAGATACTCCTTTGGTTTGGAAGAAAGAGAGGAAAACTTCATTTTAGGATATGGCCACTGTTTTTCAAGATGCATAATCTTCTCTATATTAGGTTATAACTGAAGAATTTATGTCTTCAGAGTTCATAGACAATTGCTCACAACAACGTGTAACCATCAGCAATGGGTAACTGTATTTGCTTTCTTTTCTCTTTCCTCACCATCCCCCCCTCAATTTTTAAGCAGCTTAAAGCTTATGAGAACAGATAATATCCGCCAATAGAGAAAGACAAAAAAGATCAACTACTCTGGAAACCATAATAAAAACTGCCCAAGGGTGTTTTTAAGAGCCTGTTATATCTGTTAGAGAATGACATTGTGGTAGTGGTGTGGAAGGTTGTAATAACAAAGTGCTACGGGGTAGAGGAGGCAAATGAAATTCCTGCAAAATGGGGAGCCTTTAAGTTCTGTGGAAAGGAGATAGTCCAGCATTAAGGCCACTGAAGATCTGCGTGGAAGGGGTCCCGTGCTCAGACACAGATGCTATCTGCCAGGCACATCTGCCACTCCAGATAACTTCTCCTGTTCTATGCTGTTTATTCCTTTGTAATGGAGCCTCTGCAGGAGTCAGGCTGCCGACGGCTGTGCCCTCCTCACAGCTGCTCAGGAACAGCTGCACTGGGGCTCTGCATGGGTTAACTCGATAAACCCTGTCGTGTTTTGCTAATGTCTCACAGTGTCCCAGTATCAGATGAGTGTGACTGCTCTTCTGCTCCACCTCTTCCTGACTTAGCTTTATCACTGAGTTCCGAACGAGCTTCTATATGGAAAACCTGACAAACCTTTTCTTTTGTAACATTTATGTGCTGTGAGAAAGGATTCACCATAGAGTGAACAGTGCAGCTTTTCATACATCAGGGAGGTGTTGTGGATTGAGATTTCATTACTGCAAAAAGCGAAATGCCTTATTTTTGTGCAATTCTAAAGATAAGGTATTCCATCAGGTAGCATGAATTTACGCAGCAGTTACCTGTATTCATCTGCAAGCCTTAGCTGCCTGGGTTTCGGAAATGAGATACAATTCCGAGATGCCCAGCTATCACTAGGTAATGCTTTTCTTAAAAACAGTCATATGAAAACCAAACCCCCTATAGTTTTCCTGGTATTCATACTGACTTCCAGTAACCTATGGTATATTAAATAACAGGAATAATTAGAATGAATGTAGTGTTAGAAAACAGGCGTCATTAGATGCTTTGAGTTCCAGATTTTATAGAGGTGACTACTTGGAATACAAGAAGTGGCAGCTTTTAAGCATCATCAGACTAGATGGTGCCTTTCAGTGTTGGAATACAAACAGCCAGTTAGCACCACTGTAGTTCCTGGTCCATGTTTTCAGAGCACTTGGAGGCTGATTTTCATGCAACTATCCTACTTCAAAGTTAAGTGGCAACAAACCTGAATAAAATTCAGTATCAAGATTATTGGAAGTTGCTACAACAATTTAACTTGTGGCAGAATTTCCACTGTGCTTATAAGTGGTGAGCCACAGAAACCAAGAGATATAATTAAAACATATAGTTTCATTTTCTTGGAGAGCACACAGGCCCATTAACTGTAGCCAGTCGTTTCATTCAGTTTAAAACTGAAGGTAACTTGCAGTTTCTTGCCATATAAAATACTTCAGCTCACTGGATCTATCAAAGATTGCATGCACCTTCAGAAAACATTCCTGCTGTCATGATGGTGATGTTCAGAGTAGCTGGGGCTTAGTAGATTTACACTATAGATATACTTTGTCTCACTGTTTTTAATGAAGGTATTTAGTTCATTTTTTATGACTTAAGGAATTGAATACACTAGGTGGGTGATTTCATTGAAGGATCTTACTTATATGGTAGTCATCAATGTTTAACTATAGGTTCCCCTCCACAGTATTTACAGACACTTAAACTGTAGAACAAGTCAGTTAAGCCTGGTTTTGGGGAAGAAATGTTTGTGAAACATATCAGTTATGAAACTGGTATGTTCCTTTCTTTTATGTAAAGTTCATCAGATCATAGAGATGAAATTAAAATTTTCTGCTAAAGCCTTTTTAATATTTGAGAAAATATAAAATTAGAAGACAGTTTAATGGTAAATCTTTTCTTGTAGCTAATTTATTTGTTTAGATCATAGGCATAAACAGATCATTTGCACTTCTTACGAGATAGGAAGGGGCTAGATCTCTACATTTCTACCATTTTGGAGTTGCTCAGGTTCCAGATAAGGAATCTTTATGAACTGAACATTCTGCTTCTGGTCCATGTAAATCAGCATCAGTCTAGGAAGGCAGACAGATTCTTGCCAATCAAAATTAATGCAAGTTATCCCCATTCTAGATAGTGCAGACTGAATTTATCCTAGGGACTGAGCGTCAAAGGCGCACCGATGCTTCTGGAATTACTCAGTAAATGAGTTGGCAGGGTGGATACAGCAGCTCTTATCTTAACCCGCTGTTTGTTAGCTTCAGACACACTTAGAGCTTCTGACAGGGAACGCTGCTGAATTTGGCAGCATGAAAACATTCCCCACAGATACTTTGCTGCCAGTTGCAAAGACTGACAGGAGGCACAGATGGTAGTTTTCCTGGAAACTATAATATAATGCCATTTCCTATTAGAAACACCAGTGAAAGCTGACCCTGTGACTTATCAACAAGACAGCATGTTGCCCATGTAGGAAACTCTTGCGAAACAGACTCCGACTGCAGGGACCAGGTTTCCAGTAAATGCAAAAATATTGACATAGTTCTTTCTCAGATAACATTTATAAGTATGAGTATGAAACTGCTTTGAGTTTAGAGTTTGAGGGGAAAATCAGCTCTCAGCAGAGTAGCTGAAATGACTTCAAAATGTGTCACATCCATTGGAGATAAATAGAAATCTTTCTGATAGTTGTCAGCAAGTCTGGAACCTCTTGTTCTTGACACTCCTGTGGCTTTTGATTTCTTTTGCTTGGTGAAGGAAATATTTTTTAGCTGCCTTTTGGATGAACTTGCATATTTGATGATTGCATCTTATTCCATTTATAATGTCTGAGTAAAATATTTTGCATGCTAGGTGGCCTAGTATAATATTTTTCCTGGTATAAGGGTGCCTATTATTAGATTGCAAGATTTGGAGTAGGGATTTTAACTTACCAGGGGCTTGAAATTAATTAAGAGGCATCTTAGTGACACAACTGGGATCTGAATGTCCATCTACTTCATGTCTTGTGCCAATTCCCACTCGCTCCACTTTATCAGTGACAGGGTTTTTTACCCCTTATTAATCAATATTTTCTACCAATAATCTTGATTTCTTATAAGGCTCTCCATTGCCCCTGTATGTATGGAATGACCTTTCTATCAAATTTGAAAAAGTCATTAATAACCTTTAGCACTTTCTGGTTTAGGATGCTGGCAAAGACTTTGACAGGTTTAAGTATTCGATCAATTTCACTTTAGTCCTTGGCCTTACTTTCACAGGTGTATGAATGGGGATGACTCCCTAAATATTCTTAATGGGTGTTGTTTTTCCAGCCCAGTATGAGGCTGGGCAAATGCTTTCAAGGGCAAAAAAACCCAGAAGTAATTTTGGGGGAAGAAATGTTCAAAGGGACCTCTATAAACTAGGACTCTCTAAACCTACACCAGGACTCTTTAAACCTGAAGTTTCTCATTCCAAAATGCCTGAAGTTACACCTGGAGTATACTACTGTAGCAGATTTTGTTACTTCAGGAGCTGTACAGAGCCTTGATACATAAAATTGTATCAGGTTTGCATGGCAAGGTTTTGGTACAGAGGTGGCTCCTGTGAGAAGCTGCCTAAAGCTTCGCCTGTGTCCAACAGAGCCAGTGCATCTGGCTCCAAGATGAACCTGACAAGGCTAAGCCCATCACCAGCAGTAGAAGTGCCTCTGGATAATGCATTTAAGAAGGGGAAAAAGTTGCTGCACAATGGCAACTGCAGCTGGAGAGAGGAGTGAGAATACATGAGAGGAGCAGCATGTTGAAGTTGTGGAGAATTGTCTCTCATGGGAGGGAAACAGTGGGAGGAGTCCTTGCCTGAGGAGGAAGGAGTAGCAGAAAAAAACGTGTAATGATCTGATCACAACCTCCATTCCCTGTCCCCCTGACCACTGGGAGGGGAGGAGGCAGAGAAATTAGGAGTGAAGTTGAGCCCAGGAAGAAGGGAGGGGTGAGGAGAAGGTGTTCTGATATTTAGTTTTATTCCTCATTATCCTACTCTGTTTTGATTTAGCAGTAAATTAAACTAGTTTCTCCAAGTCAAATCAGTTTTGCCCATGACTGCAACTGGTGAGTGATCCCTCCCTGTCCTTCTTTTGACCCATGACTTTTCCATTATATTTTCTCTCCCCTGTCCAGTTGTAATAGAGGAGTAATAGAGTAATAGAGCAGCTTTGGTGGGCACCTGGTGTCCAGGCTGGGTCAGTTCACCAGAAAATTAAATTTATAATCTACTTCCTCTTGTGCTAATGGGTATAGGTTTGAGGAGTAATTAGTTTGTCACAGAGCCAGTTTCTCAGTAATGATTGATAAATGGTTGTTTTTACATAGCTGGCACAGACACAGGGTGCGTACGAACACTAAACTGCAGTTTGTAGGGAGGTCACTGGAGCCTGCTTGCCTCTCTGTTCACTTAAATGAGCCCTACGTGTTTTAGCTGTTGTGGAAAATATGCAGAATATTCTGATAACCTCTTATCTGATGTTCAGGCCCTGCATGCAGAAGTTGAAATGAATCATTCTGACGTGCACATCACAGCCATAGACATTCACATACATCACTTTGTGCAGACATTTGATTAACTTTCTTTCATCATTTCAGAACCAGTCCAACTTCTGTTGAAATCCATGGGACACTAATGGGGCCAGTCAAATATGTGAAGGATGTTATTCTGGCATGAGGAAAAGGCTACTGCCTTTTTGTGCTGCTTTAGCTTTTCTGTAAGAAGGACATAAAGTTCAGCTGACAGAGCCCTAAAGTAAAGTAGGTCTTCTGCTAAGTACAGTAAAAAACAGATTTGCAAATATCATGGTGATTAGCATAGTTAAAAATGCTTATGGAGGCTAAAAAGGACAGCAGTCATTCTGCTTATTCAAAGCTTCTCCTAAAAGCAGTTAGGAAATTTTTTGGTGCTTTGAAGTTTGCCTTTGGCTTACCTTCTTTTAGAATATAAATGAAAATTAAGCTTAATTGTGATTAATTAGTTAATTACTTACTGCTGTGTCTCTTAGCAGCTTTGCAGTAATATTTCACAGTATGGTTTGCTGTGTGTTTTATTATGCTGTGAATAGAGGATTCATAAGTATCTCACTTTGAGAACTTTTTTGCTTTACTAAAGAGTAATTAGATTAACTTTTGATCAATTCCCTTGCTATACTTGTGCTATACTGTTATACTGCTAGATATAATATACAGAAAAACTGAGATCTTATATTCAGAGTGATTAATAACAAACTTAAAAGCACATAATCGGTACATAAAGAAGCAGTAAATGAGAAATCCAGCCTAACATGGAAGAGTGTGAAAATAGAGACACATAAGAAAAAGCCTAATGCACCTTTCTTTTGGACAATGACAAACTTAAACAATGATATTGTCCCTTAAGAACCGTTATCTAAAACCCGAACATTGGTTTCTAACAATGGCACTATTCGTTTTCACTGATCCAAGGTTTATATGCATTAATGCAAATTGGATTTAGGCTCTTAAAAACAAAAAAAGGTGAATTTCTTAAAATCTCACCTGGGAGGCAGTGCCTTGTTGTTCCCTGAGGGCTGGCAGAAACATTTTGCCCATCAAATGAGACCCTTCTCAAAGTGAGCTCAGCAGAAACTCCAATATCTCATGTCTCTTGTAGGAGTAAACAATGGGAGAGCTTAGGAAAAGACCGCTGACGCCGCTGCGCTGCCCAGGGTAGTGGCACCGGGCTCTGTGTATACATGTGACTTCCCCTGCACATACATACACATAATCCTTTAAGCTTCAGCTGCACGCTCATATTGGCGCAAAGGGCTGTTGCAAAAGCAGGGGCCTGATCCTGCCATAAGGACTGTTCTGCATACTGTGTTCCTAACGGTGAAAGGGGCTTGCAGGGGTGGTTTTTGGAAACGACAAACTGAAAGGACATTGCTGTGGTCTGAGAACAGCCTTTGCTGTAGGTACGTGACGGGAGACAAATAGTGGCTGCATCGAACTGGGAGAGCTGCTTGGTGCAAGAAAATTTTACCATAGGAGTAGCTATTCTGCAAAGCAGAGCATGTTATAGTAATAAACCCAGAGCAAGATAAGCCAAACTGGCAAAAATAATATGTTAGTAACATTTTGTTTTCTTTAGAGGGACGCATCACAGTTGTGTTTGTTGGGAGTCATGTCCCTTCCCAGCTTTGAAAAACAATGCTATTTAGCAAAAGCCTGTAACATCCACTTGGCCTCTGGAAAGTTTAGACAGTAACCAACCTTAGATCTGAAAAAGAACCAGTGGACGCTTTAGAAAATACTTTACTATGAACCTCAGAGTTATTTTAAGCATTCAAAAAGAACATTTTAATTAAAAAAAACCAACAAACCAAACATGTAAGGAAAAGGCTGCTGCTGTATCATCTGACTTTAATGAGATGGTAGGTAAATGTAAATTCTTTTCATTTGAATATCATGATTCTGTCTGCCTAACTTGAATACAAATAGTCCTTAAATAATTTGCCTTTTAAAACTGTAATGAAGAATTAATTTATATGTTTTCCTTCCTCCCCAAAGCAGTAAAGTGTAATATATCCTTCCACTTATCAACCAGAAAGGAGTTGATCCCTAAAATGAATGAAGAATTTGTCATTCATGTTAAGCACATATGTAGCATTATATTTTCTTTAGTGTATGCAATATACGTATGTTTTCTTGTTTTATAATTTTAGCTGCTTAATTTTATTCCTACAGGATTTCATTAGCTAAAACATCTCAATAGGGCTCTAAGAGTGGCTCTCAGGTTAACACCTGAGAACTTTGATTGCCAGTATTTATGATCTAAGTATTTGCTTACATCAGTTATTTTTTTTTTTTGTTCCTTTTGGCTAAGCTTTTGTTGTTTATATTAAAGTAAAATAACCCAAGTCTCTATTTACAATCTTTATAAGATAGCGGCTCTGTTTGTAGGTCCCATGTTAATATTTTCCATTGAATGCTCTATTGTTGGAGATTGGTCAAATTGTTAAATAAACAAGCCCTTCTTTAATCTCAGAAGTAATATTTCTATGAGGAGACAATGTGGGGCAGCCCAGGATTATGCTTTTTCCTTTTTTTTTTAATGGTTTGTAATATTTCATGCTTATCACTCATTTGGTTAAGCTGTTATGTGTGGTTTGTGTTTTGAAACGCGGAGCAAAACCCTCAAACACTGTTGATTTATATTTGATAAAATATCAGTGACAGCTGGGCATAGAGTTTAAGGTGAAGTGTGCTTTCCTTTGGAAATTTAGGCCTCATAAACTTTAGTGTGTAGGCTTTTTGCAGGCGAAAAATGCGGGGATTGGGAGACGGAATTGTACTCCTTTGGTCTCCAGGGAGAGTGGAAGGTAATAATGTGGCTCCTTCAAGTCTGCTGCTCTCTTGGTTTTATAGAGGCAACTGCTTGCTCTTATAGGCCCTGCCAGTCCATCACGTATTCAGTTTGCAGTGCCCACAGCCTGCGAGCTTTTATATCACCCTGATTGGGTTTGTCTTGCATGCTTTCCCTGAGGCTTGTTTGTAAAGATGCATAATCTCCTACACAGCTATGCTTGTCACTGATCATCTGGAGTAACTTGGGGTAGTTGTGGGGCAGAGGAGACTGTCATGCTTTGACCATAAAGTCCAAATCTCTACCTGTAGAACCTGCCCAGGTATTTCTGGTGGCAGACCCAAAGGGCTTTCTGCTGACACCCAGTCCTGTACAGAGAGTTGCAAGGGGAGGAAGTGAAATGGTGAACAAGGATGTTTGAGGTTTACTTTAGTGACTTAATTTTTAACTCTGCCTTATTGCAAAGTAAGCAAGTGCCAGCCTCATTGAGGTGGAGCCTTTTCTGTGACCTGCCAGGGAAAATTAACCCATACTTAAACCACCTTTAAACACAAGCCAGATAATTTTTGTGTGCACGTGGTACAAGTTCAGCTGGACAGGAGTCCAGTAAGAGAGTGAAACACACAAATAACCTCATGCACTGTCACTAAGCAGTAAGGGATCACAGAAGCCTGGAGGTCTCCTTTTCATAGGCAGTACCCTGTTGCTTTTGGCTTGATATGCTGAATTACATATGGCAGTTCCCTGTCCATCCTCCCCCAAATACGGTTCTCATTGCTGATGGTTCTATGAATTTAACTCATAGTCATAAAGTTCATAATTACAAGTAACTTTGTTAATATAAAATATGAAAGTTGTATTTGAGCAGTGCAGGGTTTTGTTTAAAGAATAATTTGTAGTGATTCCAGTGATGAAGTCGTCACTTTTGAGATGCTGATGTTTCTGACATGCTGCCACATTTTACATGAATTGATAGACAATTCTGGTAGTATTTTTTACTTACAGAAGCTAAGTAAGACAAAACCTAAGAAGCTCTGTTCAATTCTTTTTCAGCAATATAATGTCTTTCAGAAGATCTCTGCAGTAACTTAGGTAGAGTTAGTGATTCAGATGGATTAAACAAATCATAAGGTTAAAGTGAAAGTAGTTATTTAGGACTGCGGTTGCCAGAATGTTATTTTTATGAGCTGAAGTGGTTTTGTTGAAGCATCACTATGGCATTAGTGAATTAGTGGGTGTACTTTTGGGCCCTTCATGCCTATGTGTAAATTGTTTATAAAGAACAGTTATTCATGTAAAAGAGTTATTCATCTAAAAGGATTATAAGAAATATTCCTCCGTATTCTTTTATGTGAAGCTGAAATGATGGTACCTGCAGGGAAGCACAAAGAGTTGGTGGTACATGATAAAGGGAACGTGGTGTGGGCAGACATCTCCTCATTCATTACATGGGATGTGGCCAGCCCTCACTTACAGTTCTTACTTTGCAGTACTGTTGTTTTAAGCGTAGATGTAAGATTAATGGGATTCATTCAGGACTGTTTATCTGTGGTTTATCTTAGTGTGAGTATTCAGCAAGTTCATATTTGATCATAACATGTCTGAAAATGTTTTGGTAATTACTTAGAGTTGAACTTGAATGTGCAAATCAGCTGAAGTAAGCATGACTTTTAAATTTTAGCTTAGTTGCTTTAGAACTGCCTTTTATATGAGCACAACTTTTATACCCTTTCATTTTTTTTAATCTGCTACAATATTTTAGGTTGTAAGAACTTTGATGGAAAACTTTAAGAAGGTGACCACAATTGTGCCAGTGCTGCAACCCCCTTAATCATGCATTCATTCGTCAGAACCAGCATCTCTTCTTTGAGAAATTCAACCAGATTTTCCCTAAGGGCCGCTTGCAGTCGAGCTCTGGTGAAACTTGCTGTGGTAGCTGGGTGCACTGGGGCCCTGATGGGATGCACAGCTTCCCTTCTGGTGAGGGTGAGGGGGGGGGGATGTGTCTGTCTGCACCTTCCTGGCTTGGTTTCCAAAATGGACTGTGAAGGTGCACCCTTTGAAGGGGTATCACAGTGAACTCAAGCTGCTGACATGGATGCGTGAGTGTTATTTTCTTGTGTTAGCTCCATCATTACAGGAGCCTCCAGCAAAGAGAAGTTCAGTGGCAAAGAGGTTGGGGGAGCAGCAGTAGCACCTGGACCCACTGCAGCTCCTTCCTCTGCTGGCTTGACGCAGGACCCTTATGTGGTTTTAGTGAAAATCCCTCAGACCTGCTAACCCAGCTAATTCAGAGAAGCTTTCCAAAAGATTTTAGAGCTTGTGATTCATTTCCGTAGAATGCCTTTATTTATTTATTTTGAAAAGACCACGATTCTGTTTCAAAAACATGGTTCTATGCCAAAAACATAGGACAAAACCTGATAGCTGCATACAAGAGTGATAACGGGCAAGGCAGGAGTATTTGCATCTTTTCTAGTCACTAGGCTTTTTAACTTGGACTCCTTTATGTTTGACCTCTTAATTTGGTTGGTCAAACTGCTGAAATTCACTGTTAGATCATTGCTTGTGTGGATGTATTGGAGACGTATTCCGGTGCATCTGTGTGCATCTTTTGTCTCTGCATACTTTGGATAATTGTATTAGCCATAGTTTAAAAATGTCATTAGACATTAGATCAGTTTATTTAGCTATTGTGGGCTAATCCAAACATACAGAATGTAACACATTGCCCTGACCTTTTCCTGTTACCAGGCTCCAGGCTTTCAGCAGCTCTTTCCTGAGCTCCCTCAGACCTCAGCTGGTGGGTATGAAGGAAGAGCTTTAACCCTCTGGGTGTATTTTGTGAGGGCTACAGGACAGGCTAAAGGCACTACATACAGCTCTCTTTGCAGCACAGGAGAAACAGGAGATGTATAAGAAGGGAGTAAGTCCAGGGCTTTACTATCATCCTTAGTAAATGCTTGAGTGCACTCTCCCCACCCTTCAACCCTTAAAAAAAGATGTAAAGCAGCAAGTTTGCATGCTCAAGCCTGACTAGCTAGCAGGATTTCATAGCCAGCCGACCATGAAGAGCTCCTAGCTTCTAAAATCTACTTGATTGAACTTTGCTTGTTGAAGAATCCAAATTTTGGTGAAAATTATTGCACAAAAAGCTTTTAAGATGAGGTTGCAAGGGTGAAGAACTATTTCTTTTAAAGGAGGTGGAGAATGGAGATGGAATGGAAACATCATTTCCTCTAGATGTCCATTTTACTATTGCTATTTTTGATCTGTGTTAATTTAAAATGAAATCACTACCCCAACAGGTATCTTGATAACATAGATCTATTGTATTTGTTGTTAATAGATAATTTTAAAGGGAAGGGGAAAAAACCAGAGGAGGAATGCAAGGAAAATGTTGACCTCCATGAATAAAAATTGGACTGTTTGTACTATGAGAAAATGAGATAATTATGGCTATAAAATTCTGTGCTCAAAGAATGAAAATAAACAATGCACACACTATGTGGAAATGGGAGAGAGCCATTCCATTAGGACAGATCCACTGACATCTTTTCTCCATAATAATTCTTAATAATGTGGAGATTTTTTTTTAGTTAAGGACTAAAATTGTCCTGGAGAGTGTTCCTGGAGTTTTGCAGTAGTGCAAGAGGCTGGTTTGTAAACATTCAACACCAGGAAGATGGGATGTTTGGCTGGTGCTATTAAAAGCAGCAGTAGATGCACTTTTTGTTGCATTACAGCCTTTTGTGAGGTCAGTGGTCCATTCGTCTGTTACCAAATGTCATAGAATCATAGAATAGTTAGGGTCCACTAACCAGCCCACTTTGCAGTCATTCCATATTTAATTTTAGGCTTACTCATCTTTTTTTTGGGAAAAAAAAGTGTTTTAAAAAACTCCATCAGAACGAAGGGTTAAATCCTCAGTTAAATATAGCTCAGTAACACTGCAAAGTGCTTAGAGCCAGTGTGGAGTTTGTTTCTAGATTTTGTAACGAATTTTTCCTTTAAGCAATAGATAAATGGTTTTCTTAGATTGTTCATGTGTTTCTCAGACCATATCAGATCAGTCTATAAAGTTCAGCATTTTCTCCAGAGTGTCTGAAATCCTACAACAAAGAGTACCTGCGTCGTAGAGTCTGACACCAAGTAGAAATAAAAGGCTGAAATAACACCACCGCTAACTTGCTTTAATTAATTGCATGTTTCTGTACTTAAGCTTGAAGGGTGGAAAGTATTGCTTTAAAGACTACTTACAAACCCCGTGAATGAGCAGCCACTTAAGGTGCCACTTCAAAGAGAAACACCCAGAGGAGCAACAGAAAGGAAGCCGCTTTTGAATTCTCTCAGTTCCTCCTGGCAGCCCAGAGCTTGCAAAGGGAAACAACCTAGAAATGGTGATTTTCTTTTGTGTTAGTTACATAACCAGCTCCCAGCAAATAAAACTGGAGGTGGAGCAGCCATACAAAGATCCACTTAATAACCTGTGCCTCCCATCGCTGCTAACAGAAGCTTACCTGACTTTATTAATTTTTTCTTCCTGGCTAAGGGAGATTCCTCTCGCTGTCTCCAGACAAAAAACCCTGGGTGAAATTCAGGAGCTGGTTGTAGCTCTCAGTTGCACTGGTGCGTATTTTGAGATGTAAGCCTTTGCAGTTACTCCAAATTTATACCTTACTGCTGAAGCAGTCCACCAGATCTTGGTTTCTACCATTTATAACTTTTCAGATTACTCTGTGTGCCGTATTGCTGTACTTAATACTAAAGAATTAGAAACAAGTATCTGAAAATGGAAACTGTTTTTTTTTTTTATGAGTGCTCTGTCTTGCCTTTAGGATCAGTTGAAGCTTCAAGAATTGTGCTTTCATGCTAATCATCCTATGCTATTTTTCAGCTTTGCCTTAGCGGTCATGCTGTAGCATCCATTAACCAGCACTCAAGACGCAGGCTGATAACTTTGTTGCAGTAGGTGGTAGCTCCAGCTATTCAGTGTCCTTTGGTTTGGCAGTTGTGCTCTTTGCCTCCCTGTCTGTGTTAGCCATCCTCCCAGCTACGCACCATGCACTGACCCAGGCATCTGCTGGGATGCTCCCTCCTTGTTTTCAGTGTCTCCCTCATGTCTCTCCTCATGTCTCCCTCGTTGTTTTCCTCCCAGAGCTCTACTAATGGCCTTGTCTTGGCTTTGGGACTTCAGTTATGATTTACTAGTTTGAAATTCTGGGATTACATGTGTGCTCTTTCATTGTCTTCAGGTGACAGCTCTACACCACTGCAGAGATGTTATAGTGCCATCATTTGAAGGGTGATTAGGAGACCAGTTTGAGGGTAGCTATTACTGACAGTACAATAGGTAAAAAGGATTGAGAGAATTTATGCATTTGGCAGTTCTAACCATTTTTTACACTTACTTTCTGTGAAATTAGACCTGGAAAGGGGGGACTTGTAATAACTATGAAATCCTAAAACACCACCTGCACCCAACTTCTACAAACTTTATTATCATTACCTCTGTAAGAATTAAGTCGGTTCATGTAGTCCAGAGCTGCAAATATTGTCAGACAATGTGTAATGGAAATTCATAAAAGCCAATATTTAACATCTTGAAATGAAAAGCATCCAGGGTAATTTTTGAAATCGCTTCACTTGAATTCAGGATATATTACAACAAAATATGAAGGTAAATATTAAGGTATTTTCATCAGATGGCTTTAAATTAATCTCTGGATTTCCTTTAAAAAAAGGAAATAAAGAACCTTTGAGTAATGGAGAAACAGGGTGCTCTTCATCTCGCTGTCACTCTAAAGTATGACACTGAGAGAAAAAATACTTAGAAATAATTCCATTTCCATGTCATTTGAGTCCAAAATGCTTTAAAATTATCAGTTTTAGGCCTTGATACTGCTAATTAACTTTGCATAGTAAGATGCATATATAGAGGCAGAACAAAACCCCACTGAAATTAATAGGTTTGGGTGGCCTGGGGTTCTGTCTCGTAGGGCTGTTTGCAGTGCTTTTGTTTAATTGTGAAGTGTTTTAGAATGCTTTTTCCAACTGAATATATGATGTTACATTTATGACAGATGAGTAGTATGAAACTTCAAACCACCCGACAAAGTAGCTTTCCTTCGCTTTGTTTAGGAAGCTCTCTTTGATTCTGTTTGTATTTAATGTCCGTTGCTGGGTAATCATGGAACATGTATCTGTTTAAACCAAATTCAAAGAGTATCATGAACTGACACCTGCTTAAGTCTTTAATTAAAAATGGCTTAATCTCTAGCAATCTCTACATACATAAGCACAAAGTATCTGTGTTTAATGTGTACTTTGAACTGCCATTCATTTAGAAATCAAAGATTTGTAAATGAAACACAGTATGCTAGACATGATGATGTTTGACTGGAATCCCTTCTTGTTGGCATAGCCTAGTTTTCCTGATGCTGTCAGCCCCTGGAAATACACCCTTATTAAAAATTATGTAGAGAGGGAAAACATAAAAAGAAGGTTGTCTGAAAAAATGTGTGTGCATCAACTATATATAAACCATATTTAAAAGAGGCAAATATATACAGTGGGACGTATAGTGGACAGTTGCCCCTCCTTGGAAAGTTCAGCAGCGGGAATACTGTATTTCCAGATGTATGTACCCTATAGAAAGAGATGTATTTTCTGTATTTTTCTCAACTCTGAATTTTACTGGGATAATACATCTTAAAGACCGATCTTAGTTCAGTTATTGTTCATGAATGCTGGTTAATGCTCTCTTTCTCAACTCTCTCAGCTTTCTTCTTCCAAAGACCTCACCAGTGTTCTTGAAACAAAGGTATAGAGAGGAGTAAATTGTGAAGCAGAGATGGATAATGAAAGGAGCCCCTGGCATGACTGTGGATGGGAAGGTGACACGGACGAAGCCAGCAGGGTGGAATTGGGGGCATGCGAGGGCATCCCTAGTACATGCAGTGAGCTTGGCTTGCACTAGCTGAGGAGCATATAACCTGTTTGACATGCTCATCTTGCCTATCTTGAATAATGGCAGTGTCTGTGCTATGTATGTGTTAAATTACTAGCAAAGATGTGTGGAAATGCATCTGGAAAGGAGATGAACATTCCTGGAAAACATTTCAGAGCTGATGTTTGAGAGTGCAGCGTTAAAGGCATTTACTTTTGACCTCCTGCAGAGCTCACCAAACTAGTTTTGGGTAAGACAAGACAGCACAAAGAACTTTGGCTTGATTTAAATGTGGGTAGTTGTGCTTTTAGGATGGAGACTTAAATTCTGAAGTGTTAGGTGTTTGTTTTGGGGTTTGTTTTTCAAGAATCTTTCTTTTCCCTTATAGTATGGTTTGTTTATATTGCTGGATTTAAAATATTTGGGATATTGTTTGGGTCACTGTTACCGGCTGCTTATAAGTGCATTTATATTTGTATACCATGATACAAAGAATCCAATGGGACAATTGATGGACCATGGCACTTCACCCTAAGAAAGATTAGACCCAGTGTCTCTACTATTCAGTGAGAGACAGTTGAGGCAATTAATACAAGTGTTTTAACGGTGGCGCAGGTATTTGACTATGAAGTTTACTGATGGCTGTTGTCATTGCATGTCCAAAACCCAGTAAGGTAAATCTTTATTTCCCTCTTTTCTCCTGTTCGAACTTTGCTTCAGAAAGCTGTAACCACCAGTGGAAGATTTCTATTAAGATTTCAATTAAGAAATTGGGAGTCTGAGGTTAAACACCACCCACAGCTGGTTTTCTATGATTATTTAAAAAAATTACTGGACCATGGTATTAGCAAACCAGGATGCCTGGAATTATAATAGGGAGCAAGAAAAAATAAGATGACAGTCTGAGTAAATTCCAGACACATTCTATTTCTGGTATTTAAAATCTCAGTATTTTTTACTGGACTGAATCAACCGTGGAATAATTCTGGTTGGAAGGGACCTTAGGAGGTCTTCTCTACAAATCCCTGCTCAAAGCAGGTCAGCTATAAGATCAGACCAGATCCTGAAAATCTCTGAGGATGGGGAATGTATAACCCCTGGACAACCTGTTCCAAAGCTTGGTTGTCATAATGGTAGAAAAAAAAAAAGAGAGATTTCTTCTATGTTGGAATCCATCTGTTTTTCAATTTATGCCATTGTCTTTTGTCATCCCACCACGCATCGTTGTAAAGAGCCTCAATCAGTCTGTTAATTAAGCCTCTTTTAGGTGCAACGTGGTGGTTGCTACGTCCAGCCAAAACCTTCTTTTCTCCAGTTTGAGCAGCCCCAGTTCCCTCAGCCTCTCATCACAGGGCAACTGTGCCTGGCCCCACCTATCTTGGTGCTCCTCCATTGAATTTCCTCCAATTTACTGGAAGCTTTCTTGCATTGAAGGGCTCAAAACTATATAAAGAATTATCAGGTTGGTCTTTATGCAATAAAAGGACCTCTTTGTAATTGTTACATGGAGGCTTAGGGAGGTTGCTGTATGTTTTTGTATCTGGCCAGTGGGATCAAACATTTTACTTGAGTGTGTACCTTAGGGGAGTCTTTTCTAGGCCAACTCTAGGTTTTGGGATAATGGACTTCTTATTTTTTAAGAATGGCACCTAAAAGGATGGCTGCTGATGGAACTTCATACATGTAATGGGTTTATGACTGGCCTTCAGTGGAGGATTTAAACTAGAACCTAATAGCTGATATCTTACTCCTTTCTGGTTTTATACATAGACTCCAAGATTAGTGTGGTGGAGTATATTCAAAGTAATAAAAAACAGACCCAGAAAAATTGTTGCATGTTTAAAAAAAAAATCATAAAATGAAAGAGGAAGTGCATCATTTATTATAACACCATGTAGACTAATGAAAAACATACTGCAGGCTGGAAATTTGTTAAGAGCTGAACTCAAAAAGTTTCCATTCCCAAAAATGCCTTGGGGCCTCCGGCTCTAAGCCTGTGGCTAAAGAGGCCCTGTGGTAAACTGACATAAAAAATAACTACTTCATAAACATCCAGCTCCTGTTTCATAGTAGTTGGAAATAAGTTTTTAAAAAGTGTTACCTATTGATACTGACTGTACTTTATCAAAGTAAAAGAGAGGCAGCGCACTTATGACTAGAATGTTAAATTGGGAATTAAACACTGGGGAGATGGGCACTGGGCACAAGAACATTATGTTTCTTGTACATAGGAGAACATGAAAAGGATGAAGTGACTTGCTGAGAGGACAGAACAGCGCTTCGTCTGGCAAAGCTGATATTAACATTAAGTAATTTCTGGCTTCTAGTCCTTTTCTCATTAACAAGACCAAGGTGAACAACTCACTCCCCACCATTGTGAGCAGGTGCCAGCCATGCCCTGGAGCGCATTATCAGGCTGCATGCAAATACACCCTCACAGTATTTGAGTATTGATGGTATTTGCACCATCAATGCTCATATGAATGGAGAAGACAGAGTTTTGTGTCTCTTTCCTTTTAATCTGTTTAGCTTAAAGGTCTGTTTTACCTGTGGAGTTACCCCAAGTTGATTGACTGGGTGTTGGCTTTGCCTTTCTCCTTCTCCCTCACGGGCCCTTGTCAGTGTATGAAAATCATTAATGTGGGCTGTGGGCTTTCAGGCAGTTTTAATTGTCACGATGGCCCAGTAATAGAGGAGGTGGGAAGAGCATTACAGCCTCGACTCCTTCACGTGGATTGGCAAGCAGTTTGGAGAAATAACACCAGTTAGAACCTTCTGAGGGCTGATGTTCCTCCGGTCTGTTTCTGCAGTTCTTCTGGATGATGGAGGTTCTTCTGTCTGGCAAGGAGCCCTGGAGTGCCTCAAGATTGTGGATCATGGACTTCCATGATCTTAGAATTCAGAAACCTATAAAGGTGTAGTAAGTTGGGTGTATCTTTGTATGAGACTACTTAGATGGCTGGTTTGTCATCTTTGAGAAGGACAGTCTGGAAGTACATAATGCTTGTCTTGGCTACCTTTTCAGTGAGGACTTAGTAATCCAGTACATTTTCACAGAAGTAAATAGCAGGTCTAGAAGCCCCAATTTGGGTGAATATTTTCACCGTTTTACATTGGTTAAATAAACATATACAACAATAGTCACAGTGAATGGCTATAGCTGTACTTACATGAGGTGCAGCCCAGGAGAGTGTCAGCCTGAGACTGAGCCACTGGGAGGAAAAAAGAAAAGAAGAATGAAAGGTGAAACAGTTGTTTGTAGGGGATTGAAAGAAATTAAAAGAAAATTTAATCAGTTCTGATAAATACAGGTCACTTTCCTTTTTTTCTGACGACTATACCATGTTCTGTGTAGCATTTACAATACACAGTGCTTTCATCCAGTGATTAGATAATCTGTAACATAGTTGTTCATGTTTGGTGTTGAATTGCTGCGTGTACTGACTTGACTGTACCTGAGAAGTTAGATAGAATTAATGTATCACAGCGGTGGTAATGGCTTTATTTACACTCATTGAGGATCTTGAATAAAAGCTGTAGATTGGTTTAAAAATAGAAATGTAACTTCCTCCTCCTCGTTGAGAATGTCATGCTCGGTGGGTTAAAACTGACACCTAACAGTCCTGATATGAAATACTTGTCATGTAGTATGATACTATGATAAATGTCAGCTTAAAAAGCAGTGGGTTTGGCATACTGTGTTACACTTACTCACTTGGGTTACTGAGTATAGATGTGCTCCTTTGCACGCTACGGGGAAAAAATGGTGGAGAACAAGCATATTTTATTAAATTACAAAAAGTATAATGTATCTGACCACTCAGAATTTCTAACAAGTATTTCAATATGCACATGCAACTTATCTAAAGGAGAAGAAAAATTAAATAAAGCACTAATTTCTCTAACTTAAAATATATATACACACACATATATAGGCATTATAGAGGTTGAAGTGTTTTAGCTTAGATAAATGATTGAACAGTAATATATGGGCAGCAAGATAACTTTTAAGAATAGATGAGTTTCCCCCTAAAAAGAAAGATTAGCTGGTTCAAGGGTACTGAATTATGACTGAATTTTGAGGTAAGCAGAATACTTTATTTGGGGAAAAAAAACGTTTAAGATAGCCTGTGCTGCTTCCTTCTTTTTATAGTAAAGTTTTACTGAGAGGTGCAATAATGGTCTGTAAAGATCTGATCTCTTTTTGATGCACATTTTCCCCTCCCCTTTTCTCTACTACTAGCAGTGGTTCTGGTTTTTACTACCTTGTGTTACAGTCAGAGCTCCCCTGCTCTGCCTGGCCTCTCATTGCCCTCGGTTTCACATACTGCGGCTGGTGTGTAAGGACCCAAGGAAAATAAACAGTGCAGCCAGTATTTTGTTTGCCATTTTAGTTTCATAATTTGGTGAAGAATAGTAAATAGAAGCACAAACTGTTGTTATTATGTGGTCATGATCTTAAGAGAAAGGGATTTCCATGGCTAACATGTATTTGTGATGTGATCACAGGTGGAAATTGCCCAACACCAACTCTGGCAGTCTTAAGACCATGCTGCAGTGGCTGGTTGTTTGGTCGTAGTCTTGGGCTGGCCTCTCTTCTCGAGATCAAAGATGAATGTGCCGCAAATTCATGCAAAGAAACAGCAGATCTTCTGTTTATATTTTCATACAGATTTAAGTTGTGTTCAAGGAAAGGCAGCTGTGCTGTGCGTTACAGCAGTAAATGGATCTGGAGAGCTCCTTTTTTCTGCGTGTGTTAGGTGGGAAGAAGGATGTAAGTACTTAAAGCGGTGGGTGTGAAGAGGTCTGGCTGCCCAAGTCCCACCTGTGGAACAGATGTAATGTATTCTGGAGCTCTGGGAGCTCCAGCCATGTAGGGACAAGCCATAGGAGATGGCTTCTCCTGGCTAAATCAGTCCTTCAGTGCCATAGTTGTGGGTCACACCCATTTACATATTGATGTGACTGGAATTAGAGATGTGGATTGACATCGAATTCAGCTGGCTAAGTTGCACAGAGTTGTTTATGTGCATGGGAAGGTGCAATACTGAGAGCTGCATCCCAAGAACCACTATTGTGTGCTCACAGAGTTCTTGGGATGGGTTGGAGAAAGGTTCTGGCTGCAGTGGTCACCCAGCAGTCAGCAAAGAGAAGCTCTGCTACTTCTGACCTCGTCCAGATACACGGGAATAACGTGGATCTGGCTGCCTTCCTCCTTAGTGACTCAGTAGCTCTTCTGGATTGATTTGATTTTCTGGCTTTCTGATACTTGTTGAAGTACAATTTCTTTTATGTAGTAAACAATGTTTCAGGAATGATTAAATCACAACATGAATCATATCTGAAATGCTGAGCTGTACATGGTTTTCACATCTCTAAGCCTGTGGACATGAATAACAAGTTTTGTAGTGACAGCCTTAAAGTGCATTTGCAGTTTTGCTGGGAGCTGAATCTGCTGGTTTTAGTCTTTTAATGTAAGCAACTTGTGTGGAATAGAAAGGCAGTTAATCAGTTTGAAATGAACTTGTAGCATGGACAGAATGAGCATAGTGTTTCTAGATAGCTTAAAAATGGAGTATGTTTTCAAATGTCAGATGTAACGTATAATTTTATTCATAAGGTCTGTGTTTTCTATTCTAACAAATAGAAGTAACTTATCATATTAATCATATATAATTCTGAATCACGACATAAAATTCTGCAGTGCTATAATGAAAAAAATGAAACAGATAAGGAATAGCAGCTGTATAGCTAATGAAGGTGTTAATTTCAACATGTGTTCTAGACCATTAAATACTATAAAGCAAAAAGCATTGCGTTGCCAGCACAAAGCAAAAGAAGGCAGTGAACTACCCCTCCCTTCCCTGGACCAGCATCACTGAGAACTCAGGCTTCACTAAAAGTGATTCATTAGTTCAGGCAGTAGAAATGTGGAAGAAGATATATATCATTGCTGCAGATTGTCTTTGCAAGGAAAGTCTATTGTATTCTGCATGTGAATATGATCTTTTCTCTGTGAAAATGTTTTTATACTCTCAGGTTGGAATACATTTTATACATTTATTTAACAGTTTGAGAACTAAGAGTTCAGGTCATTTTTTCTGGCTGTCAGGACTCTTCAGAGGCTGCAGGCCACCCAATACATCATTGTTCATGTTGCCCTTTTTATTTTAATAAGTCTGAAACGTTTTCCTTGTGTGGTTTAGCACCCCCCCCTTTTTTTTTTAATCCAAACAGCATGAGTCCTGTCACTAGATCAAATTTAGAAGTCACAGCTTCCAACAATTGTCTAATGGATCCACATGTTTACACAGCATGACACTGGCATCCACATAGTGTCCTGTAAGTCTCCAATCAGTACAACTGTTTGATGCTTCCTCCTGGCTTTAAAAGAAAAAAGCTACAGATGCAGTTGTTCTGGTATTCAGCGAAGCAGTGAATGGTCTCTCTGTTTCAGCCACCAGTATTGTCTCACAAAATTTAGAACACAAACTTTTTTCATCTGCTTAAAATGGAAATGTCAATTCTCAGGTACTTTATCAGTGCTTATTGTATCAATAAATAGATTTTAAAATGCTACTGAATGGGAGACTGGAAAGTAACATTTCTAGACCAAGTCCTTTTTTGTCTCCCTAGAGTCCCAGACTGAATGAAAACTTCCAGCTGTGTTTGCCCCTACTACCAGCCTGTGCACTGCTGCCTTCCTGAAGTCCATCTAATCCAGCTCCCCTTGGCAGGGGCTCTAGTTGATCTCCAGAGGTCCCTTCCAACCCTGATGATTCTGTGATTCTGCTAAAGCTCCCAGCTACTTCTTCCTGCCACTGTTCTGTCTCTGTGTTGATATTAGCATTTGTGTAGCCTTATCACAGAATCAAATCACCAAATTGCTCTTTCTGAAAACTAACCCACCAAATGGCAAGCGCGGTCACTTGGCATTTGCGTAGCATGGGAAGACCTTTTGTAATTAACTTGCTCAAGTATTTTGCAAAGTGCTTAATTCCTGTTCTCTGTGATTGGATGTAAATAAATCAGTAGCAATTCCTTGGCAGCAACTTTCCACAGTCCTTTGCTCTGAAGAAACTTAGTCCCTGGTAGCATTAAGTAAAGGAAGGGGGTTTGGCCAGGACACCAAAACCTTTCTGTTTTTTTAATGCTCTCATGGGATCTTTCACTTCCACACAAGCAACTGCCTGAACTGGCCAAGTAGTCTTGATTTAATGTTGCTTTATGAACACTACTTGTCCCAGCTGCAGGATGTCATAACCTCTATTTCCTTAGCTTAGATTTGAAATCTGGAACCATATGATTCAGATGAACCACAACTGCCCTTGCTTTAACTTGATGTATTTGTTCTGAAAATACTGTTGTTCCCTCCAAGTTTTAGCTGCTGAGCAAATTAAGCTGATCTGCACTGATAAATGGGGAATACTTAGCAGCTTGATTAAAAAAAGAACACCCTAAATCCTGCAAAGAAAGCTCAGTAATTTTTAACTCATTAGTTGCCAAGGATAATTCTTCGTTAGTGTAAACTTAACAAATGCAATGCTTTTTTACAATTAAAGATTGCAGATTGTCCCGAAGATAAGTGTAGCTCTGAAAAAAACCCAGAAAACAAAAAAGGAAAATAAATCTAATGAAAATAATTGCATGTTGTAGAGTATTTCAGTGAAGGACACTGAGCACAGGAAGATCTGTCGCTGCTGACAGCATCCAGAATAGAGGATGATGAGCAGAACTGGGTTGGCTTTGCATTCCAAATTTGATTTTACGTGGGCTCCTGTTCTTGTGCAGCTTAGAAACAAGCTTTTGGATTTGATGTAAAGCCAAGTGGATTTGTAGAGATGCTTATCTTATCCTCTGGCCCTGTTCAAATCACCAGAAAATATTAAGGCTGACATGCCTTACTTGATATGTTTGCAATTAATATTTTTATGCTAGATTATAGTACACACAGACCTGCACAGATGCTAGGTTTGTAGTCTCTCAGCTGGTATTTCCCAGTGGCAGATGCTGCCTTTGCCATTGTGTTGTAGTCCTGTGAGTCTGCTCTCCACAAATAAAGTCACTGCACATTTTACTGTCAGTTTAGTGCCTTTGCATGTAACTTGTTGCATTACAGAAATCTTTTGCTATCTCTGACAGGCAACTTTAGTAGGGCACTAAATTTCCCAGTTCTGGGTTCACGTGTACAGTGTGTGTCAGCTCTTAGCTCCCTGTTCTTTTTGGCATTTGGTCTCCCCTTGAAATTGATGTGCTTCTCAGTTGAGCAGGGCATTATTAGTTGGGGTTTAATTCTTTTTTAAGGAGTAACTTAATCCAGAGTAAGCAGCAGAATGAATGCTGTGCCACATCCTTTCTGGAGATATTTGATGGCATGCTTTAAAAATGTAAATGTAAAAGAAAGGAAGGAAAACCAGACTTTGCCATGCCTGTAGCCTGTTAAAAATAAAGAAAACCAAAACCAAAAACCAATCCAACAGACAAACAAACCAGACAACCCCCAAAACAACAACAACAAAAAAATTCCCTTTTATTAAAACAACAACAAAACAACAAACTTGCAAAAATGCCCTTTTATTAAAAAGAAAATTGAGACATAGCAGAAAAAATGGAAAATCCCTCAAGAGGGTCTGCACATGTACTGTACCCATCACTGAAGGTGAGTCTGTATTGCCAGTATTTCCTGTGAGGTTTTTGTCATCACTCGTTATACAAATGAAGATGTATTTGCACACTCTGTTTTGTAGAAATCTTTTCTAATTAAGGTTATAAACTTAATAATCTACTTCAATTCTTTACTTTTTATAGTTGCCAGTTCTTAATGGTATTTTGTGAGTTTTCTTATTTATTCGTAAGTACTCGGAGAGACTGAACAGGAAGTTTGAGAGCTGGGATGTTTTCCCAAATATAGTTTAGGGCTGTTTGTCTATCAGTGAACTGCTTCTGAAATCTAAGTAGCCCCAGCAGCACCTGCCAGAACAGCGAGTACAAGATGCTAAGTTTGGCAAGTCAAGATTTTTGTTGAAATAACATGCAGGCTGATCTGTCTTAGGGTGTCAGCAGAGTTGCTTCTAATTGTCTATCAGGTGTTTTCTTACAGATTGGCAAAGTATTGAGGAAATTGCATTTGAATACTGAAAGTGACCTTACAGTTGAGATGCAATTTTACTTGATGGATTTAGGCAATTCTACTTTGCTGCCAAACTGTGTGGACTGAGTGAGGTTTTTCTTCCTCCTATTTCCCCTTTCTCCCAGGGTAATGCAGTATAGTGCTTCTGAGTTTGGTGTAAGACAGTGAAGCTATTCTGGATTTAAAAGCTGGTTTTGGTGTTTGAAGGCAATGCTATGGCCCAGGGACCAGCTGGAGCAGTTTCATAGAATCACAGAATGGTGAGAGTTGGAAGAGACCTTAAAGCTTGTCCACTTCTAACCACCTGCCACTAGACCAAGTTGCTCCAAGCCCCATCCAACCTGGCCCTGAACACTGCCAGGGATGGGGCACCACAGCTTCTGTGGGCAACCTGTGTCAGCGCCTCATCACCCTCATAGAGAAGAACTTCTTCTGTGCATCTAAGCTAAATCTCCCCTCTTTCAGTTAGAAGCCATTTCCCCTTGTCCTATCCCTACGTGCCCTTGTAAAAAGGCATAGAAAAAGAGAGCTGGTTTCATGTCTTTTATTAGGAATGAGTGTTACTAGAGGTAAGGATTGTAGAAGAGAGGTGGAGGAGAGGACAGTAGGCACTGTAGTGCTCCTGGACAGAGAAGCTGAGGGTGGATTGAACGTGTTGTTGTGACACAGAAGACTGGGATTTTGCAATGAGGAAGAAGTGGTGTGGTTTATATTGCTACCTCACAGTTCTTGGTGGCCCACCCATTTGTTTTGACATAAATACCTTCTAATAACTATGTGGAGGCATGAAGACCAGATGCGTAACTTCAGACTTGTGGTCTTCAGGGTTTGTTATTACTCTTTGAAGCTTGAGCTTGGTGTTTTTAATATTTTGTTTGGAGCTTATGCATTTAGATTTATAATTCTGCGCTTCTAGCCATTTCCCTGATTTACCTTGCAGAGTAAACATGCTTTTGTTCCGCTTTCCAGACTTAGTTTTCCTTTTCTTTGCTGTTGGATTAATTTTGAGATACGATATTCAAGCCAGAGGTAAGTGTCTCTTTGGGAGCAAAAGAAAAACCAGCTAAGGATTTGAGTGAGCTAACTATTTTCTCTGTTTAGAAGCAACAGCTTAGTTTTCAGTCTTCTGCAAGTCTTCAAATACAGCTCCAGCAGTGCTTAGGAGAACATGCTCAGGTTTTCTGGCAGTGCTTACAAAAAACAGGCATATGGCTTGAAGCAAGTTCCCCACAGTTTGGAAAGCACAGCTTAAGACAAATTGGTAAAGAATTCCTTTTTGTGATTATAGTTCTCCATCTCCATTTCATCTAGAGTGGGCCCAGTTTCCTCAGTGTTTCATATCTAGGATCTTAACATCGAATCTGTAATTAATATAGCTCCATTTAGAGACTAAGACATTTGCAGTGTTTATAGCAATAATTCACTCTGTTGCACAGTGTGGAGCTTCACATGTTTTAAACATTCTCCACTTGTGCATATACAGACTTTCATAGTTGCATTAAGAATTTATAACATACTGGGTCTCATATTCCAGGTCTGTTTGTTTCTGAAGCTACACACAGAACTTGGTCATAAATTTCAGTAGATGGAGTGAAGGCTGAATTTTAATATTAAGGAAGGAAATGGCCTTGGGTAGTGCACTACAGAGTAGAACAGGCCTTCTGTTAATACACAAGGGTATTACTGTTTTCTTGAACTTTGCCTTCCAATGCAATTACTACTTGTGCCTAGAAATCATAACTCTGATGCCTCCTATTTGATAACGTTGAATGTTATCCTTGTCCAAGTTTATATCGTTTCCAGTAGTAAAAATGATCTTCATTATAAAACTGCTAGATAATATACTCCTAAAATTGAATTATGGGCAGTAGTTTGTTTGTCAGTAAGCAAAGCAGAGTCATGGTGGTATATCAAATTGACCTAGTTCTGTCTCTTAAAATGAGATGAAATCAAGGGATTTTTCTTGTGACATGCTTTTCCTGTGATAACATATTACATATTGCACTCAGTGATATGAATGAAGACAAAGCTTTCAGAGGAAATGTTTTTTTTCCTCGAGTCAAGCAAAATAGCAGGAATCTGTACTGCTGGCTTTCATTGTAAGCACTTCTGTGATAGCGTCATGCTCACAGTATGTAATGAGCTCATACGAGGAGTAGGTCCAGCCAGCTCCTTTATCGGCATAAGCTATCGTAGCTCAGTATGTGTCCTCCTGTGTCGTCTTCCCCTGCCTTCACTGGTAACTGGATTGGACTAGATGCTGCATAATTCTCAGGATCTGTATTACTGGTCCTTCACTGCACATATCATTGCTGCACATTTGCAGCAGAATGTTATTACTCAAGTGTGGAAACACATTCTGGTATTATTACATGAAAATTGATTCTGATTCCTGGGTATTTCAGAGTATATTATTAGCGTAATACAACTAATTATTTTCTTACAGGGAGAATGATGGTTGTAGCCATGTTGAGGTGCTGCATGTGTATTTATAGGATCATGGTGCCCAAATACGGTGACTAAGCTTGACTGCTTCTCCTGCTGGTTTCTGTGGTTTCACTTCATTGTCCAGAAAGTGTGACAACATTCTTAGGTCTGCATCATCCATCACCAGGGTTTGTGTGATGTCCACTTTTGGCAGGAAAAGAAAGATGTATACTTGTTTATTTGGTCCTTTAAATGGCATAGCAGACTTCATAGGTTATTATCTATCTTTAAGAAGTTTGTTTATAGTTCTCACACCATTAACACGTCACATTAGTGGCACAGTCCGAAACATATTTATGCCACTCAAAAGACTTAATGATTTATGCACAGTCTGATATGCAAGTAGCTTTAATTCAGATTTCTTCCCTTTTTTTCTTTGATCACTTGTGTAACGTGTTTGAAATGTATGTCCAGTGTTGATTCTTTGTTGTGTTACATTGGGTGCATTTGATTTTGCAGCTAAAAGGATTGAATACTAAGTGTTCTTTTTATTTGTGTATATAAGATCATTTTAGTTTTCTTCTTTCAGACAGAGCAAGGGCATTCCTAGGATTGAAGGCCTGATAAGGTAATAAAAATATATAGTGAAACCAAATAGACTGAAATAGGAATGTACTTTTATAATTTTGGAGATTTTATACCGTAAATCAGAGCAGAAGGAACAAACTATCAGAGATGATATTGAAAATGAAAAAATTCAAATTATTACATTGTCATCCCCACTGTAAGAACAGTGCAGATAAACTCTGACTTTCCTGGTGCATTTTTCCCCTGTATTAACCTACCAGTGTTTCAGTAACCAGGAATATGAGGAGGTTTTATCATGACTTGGTATAATGAATCTGGCACTGAGAAAGAGTTGCAGTCAAAGATTTTTGTTTTCCCTTTCTTAAAGTAGAAAAATGCTAATGTTTCCTTTCTAAACTTCCAGAGTGGATATTTGATAAGCTGGCTCCCAGGGTAAAAGTGCTCTTCACAGATCCTCTTTGTAGAGTAGATGAATTCTTTTTCATTCGTTGCAGTTTTTAGGCACAGCACAGCAAGTTTAGTTTAGATTTGGTATCTGCATTAGACATTGCATTTCAATAACGTTCCTGTTAAAGGGCTGTGTAGTGATTCAGTGCTGAACATGCAGTGATTCTACAGCTCTGGGGAGACTTGTTTCTTTCTGGTCCCATATGTTATCTTTAATCAGGAAACCATTTGAACTGAGATACCTTCAGATATAATAGGAGCAAATACAGAAGTTCAGGCCTTACTAGACAGTTTTACAAAGTGCAAGGGAGGATCCAACTGTGGTTTTGCCTACAAACACTTTTTATCTGTTGGGTTACAGTTTTTAATTACTCACAACTGTGAGTGATTTTATGTCAGCCATGTGAGCTGTATGAGTGTTCAAGACTGAAATATCATTACAAGTTTTCCATGCATTTTAACTTCCCCCTCCTCAATGTACTCAAAAGGTAGGAAGAAAGGAGCACTTGTCTTGAGCAACTGGAGACAGATCTCTTCCTTCAGTAGACAAGAATGGAAAGCCTAAGCCAGTGATCCCGCTGACATCTCATACCAAAAGCATCTCAAATGATCCAGGCATCTTACAAAACACTAGCATCAAACCAGCAATACTGCTCGTAGTGAAGGACACCAAGAAGCCCTGTGCTACATCACATGCCAGGGACAGTGGTCCTAGCACTAACCTTGGAGATCTTTCCCACCCTTGGTGGTACCTACCCTGTTGGACATGGACATGAAACAACTGACTGGGCACATGTGTATAGACCAGAGTCCCCCCACGAGCACTGGGAGAGTATTTTCGGCTTTGTCAGAGGTGTCTCCACCTAAGCATTTACAGAAGAATGGGTGGAAGTGCAGCTTACACCTTCATCCAGCATAGAATCATAGAATGGTTAGGGTTGAAAAGGACCTTAAGATCATACAGTTTCAAACCCCTCTGCCATGGACGGGGATGCCTCACACCAGACCATGTTGCTCAAGGCTCTGTCCATTTCTTCCTGAGGGAGGATGCTGTGTCCAGTGCTTGTTCTGGCAAAGACTTCTTTATCTTACTGTAATAGTTTCTAATTACTGATTTCTGCAACATCACCGCCTGAGAGTCACCACAAGCCAAATACTCTGTGAACAATTATCCCAAGATGTTGTTAATTACTGTGGAGCCACTACAGCTCTTTAAAATACATTGCCTGTACCGATACCATAAATCCACTTTTTGCTTACTCTGGAGCCCTTTGTAGTCTGGATTCTGTGTCAGCGAAGGTACCGAAGTGCTGCTGTGGCTTATTCCTCATGTACAGATGAGCATGCGAGATGGAGACAGAGCTACAAAAGACCCTGTTAACCAAACAAATTAGGTATTTTATGGTCTGGGGGGGGTTTAATTCCGATTATCAGTCTGGAGAAAGAGCCACAGAATGCTACAAATTTTTCCATCTTTGTAGTGGATTTTGCAGCTTCCTATTTGCAACGTTTGTTGCATGTACATTTTTGCACTTTGGCCAAAACAAGACTTTTTATGACTTTATTTCCAAATGTGTTGAAAGCGTATGTTGCTGTATTATTTATTGTACAGCACTTAAATAATTTTATATACTGAACATATGCCAAAGTAGAATTCACAAATGGCATCTCCCTCAGTTGAACTTTTGGAGGATTGTGGAGAACCTACAGTTGGTGTCCTACTGTAACCATGTAACTCTGTAAGGAAGACAGATGATTTGGAAGTTTTCAGACAGAATAATGAAAGTTAATAATTTTTGAAATTGTTCCAGTAGCAGGAACAATAACACTAATTTGATTGAAATCCAAATACAAACCTTATTCTCAAAAGTTAAAAAGAAAGTAATGAAAGTTTAAAGGCTTTTATGTTGGGTGAAGGATTTCAGAAGCCTTCAGAGGTCTGTGTTCTCTTTTATATGGGTTATGTTTCTGACACCTCTCAATGTAGGATTTAAAGCAGTTTTTCTATTTAAAAGGAAAGATATGCAGTTTGGCAGTAGATCTACTCTTTGAATAGATAAAAATGCTTAAAAACCCCTTGCCAAATGCTTGTAAGAGAAACTGTACTAGAAAGTTATTTTTCTGCTTTTACTTCTAGTAAATTTATGTGCTGAACAGTTTAGGAGGCATTCTGGGTTAATTATTCATTTCCAAGTAACAACTCTTTTTCAAGTCTTTTGATCATACTTCCAGTTTTAAACTGAAGATAAACCTTGGGATGATTATGCTTTTCACTTCTTTAGGCTATGTCTTTTGCAGCCTGGCAGAAATTTTACATAGATTTTAATAGGAATGTTTCTACTGTCAAATGTTTATTCCTTTCACCTAAGTGGTAAAGTGATGTATTCCACTGCAGTGAGGATAGGTGTTCAATGGTTCAACATTTAGCAAGCAGTAGCGTGTACCTGCACTTGAAGAAAGCTTCAGGAGTAGCTGAGCTGCATGTTGTTAATGGCAATTTTTCTTGTGTGTGTGGAAACATTATAGATTTGTGCTTAAAATACTTACTTGTTGAGTACTGTATTGTTCAAAATGATATTTATTTAAATATTATGGAAAATTGATAGTGTAGTAAAGTAATCACTGATGTACAATTCCTTCTTTACTTGAGCCAAATCCCCTCCTCACGAGGAGGTCACTGAGAAGCTCCTTGCTGAAGCGAACAGTGGACGAATATGAGATGGGGTAAGGGGGAATGGCTTTAAACTGACAGAGGGGATATTTAGATTAGATACAAGGAAGAAATTCTCCTCTGTGAGGGTGCTGAGGCGCTGGCACAGGGTGTCCAGAGAAGCTGCCGCTGCCCCATCCCTGGCAGTGTTCAAGGCCAGGGTGGACACAGGGGCTTTAGGGCACCTG
>NW_009928097.1:96432-103683 GCF_000696875.1 Nestor notabilis | reverse complement strand
CTGCCGCTGCCCCATCCCTGGCAGTGTTCAAGGCCAGGTTGGACACAGGGGCTTGAGGCACCTTGGTCTAGTGGAAGGTGTCTCATATCGTGGCAGGGGGTTGGAACTGGATGAGCTTTAAGGTCCCTTCCAACACAAACCATTCTCTGATTCTATGATCTATTCTTTCCTATTAAAGCACTCCTACTCCTAAATCGTTTCCCACTTACCGCTAGTGTCCTTATAGCAATAATCTGTTCAGAAGGGCCTAATCTGAAACAGGTAAAAAAAAAAATCTTAAAATCTAGCTTTCATTCCGTAGTGACTGAAGGGGAAGAAGTCCTTTTAAATAAATTTGCCCTTTTTCTAGCTAAATAACTAGCTAAATGCATGTCAAATATTTGATCAACTGATCAAATATTGGTTTAAGTTTAGAAACCAAATTAACTTAACGTTTGAAGAATTAGACATTTTGTACCTGAACGCTTTTATGTGTCATTACTTCTGTACCAGTGACCCAAGTACTTTGGTCAAAATAAAAGACCTTTCTGATGAAAATTGGTCAAACAAATGTTTTGGCAACTTGCATAATTCTTACTGTTGTGTGTATTTATGTTAAAATAACGCGGTTGTGTGTTTAAATTCTAGTAGTTTAACTATGGAAATACCAGTCAAATTGTAATGCTGTCTAGTGCTAGAAATGTGTTATTTTCTTTTACCTTTTTGCTTATGAGAAAGGCACAACAGTGTGTTAGATTTATTTCTGTTGTAGTTACACGAATCTGTTGAGTTACTTTTATGTTAGCTATATATTTTTGGCAAAAAGGTAACTTGATAACTGAACATCAGTTTGATTTTGAGATAAACACATTTCTAAGTGGGTGGGTTCGGAAGGCAGAGCAGTCTTCTGACACTAAAACACAGTTCCCAGGTGGAAGTTCTCCATTATTTTTTGAGAGCAGTGTTTGATTTAGGTATCTGTTTGCCTTCTGTCTCAATGGCTGTGCCTCAAGATCCTGGTAGTAATTTAAATCATTACTTTTAAGGAATAAGTATAGAAGTATAAGGAAGAAGTTCTTAACTGTGAGGGTGGTGAGACACTGGCACAGGTTGCCCAAAGAAGTGGTGAATGCTCCTTCCCTGTCAGTGTTTAAGGCCAAGTTGGACAGAGCCTTGGGCGACAGGGTCTAGTGTGAGACATCCCTGCCTATGGCAGGATGATCTTAAGGTCCTTTCCAACACTAACTATTCTATAATTCCGTGATTCTATTAGATATCATGCTTCCTATGACTTAAGAGTTTGAAGTAGACCAAATTAAAGTTTTTGCAGTAAGATTTCAAATTCTCAATTAAGATTGCTCTGCTCTGTTCTGCTGGTAGTATATAGCACATCACTGTGTGTGTCCCCTTCGAGGTTACAGCCTCCAGTGATTATTGTATGTTCTGTTTAAATAATTAGGAGCCTTTTAAACTATTGCTAGAGTTTAATTCTTAACAGTTGCTTGCTTTGAGTAATTGCTGAACTGAATGATGCCTTCAGACATGATGCAACTCCAAGAGGAAATGTAAAAGGAAGGACAGAGGATGGCAACGTGTATTGTTCTCCTCTAACTGCTTTGACCACACCTTGTCATATATTTGTGTTTGTATAGTCTGTGAAGATAATTTATTTTCTTTATTAGATTAGATCTTAATAAAGTTACAGGTATGGGTTATTACTAGATGATAACATTTGTTTATTTAATTAACTAAATTATTGAAGTTAAATTTCATTTTGAACTCAGCTGTTAAACAACTAGAGTAGTTTAATAATTGACTTGCTGCCATTACCCATCTCGGAATAAGCAAACAAAGGCACAGATTTTTGCAACAAAGGCAAAAAATTGCTTCCGATGTGTTTGTGGAACACTGGTGGGTAGGTAGGGAGTGAACGGGATTGTCTTGCTCATTACAAAACACAGCTTCTCCCTTCAGTTATAACTTGAAAAGGCTTGAAAACCTGACAGCTCCAGTTTGAGTCTTTCTCTGGCTGTTTGTTTCCAAGCTATGCTTCAGAGTTTTTGATGGGCAGGAAGTCAGTGTATATGCTGAGCAGTTAAACACTGTGATTCAACGAATAACAGCTCCAGCAGCCAGAGAGTATCTTCTGAAGGGAGAAAATAATGGAACAAGTAGCTCACCTAAGAACAGAGAGGGGCTTCTCTTTTACCCTGATACTTTCAGTATTGTGAGTATGTGAGTTCAGTACCCTATAAACATTTATAAATTACTATAGTAGTTATCTAATATTTTTTTTAATTTATTAGCTTGGGTCTGCAAGAAAAATGTATTTATCAAAATTATCAAATACCTAGTGAAGGTATTTGGGTCCATGTTGTCATGGTCCTGTTACAAATGCTTACCCTCTGTCTAGAAGGAAAATGGTTCTCTTGGGTTCCCAATAGGCTGATTCCTGCCTGACACATTTTGAATAATAAAAATGTGAAGCATACATTTTGGTAGTCTTGGGTTACATGAAAAAATCAGAAATCATACATTTAAAAATACCACCTCACTGTTTGCTTTCTGGTTTGCTTAACTTTGAGAAATAGTAGCTGCCTTCTGGGCGATGTTCTTGGATTCTGTAGTCAATGTTAAGCGTCCGTATCTGAGCGACAAGCAGGGAGAGCTGCATGTTCTCCATTTGGAGGTGTTTGTGTTTGTTTGCTGTGTCCTGTGCTTTGTCTGGGGAGATGACATCTCGCTAAATGTAGAAGAACAGCTATTCCAGTCATATTACTTTCGTGCTCAAGGGTTTTGTCTTCTACTTTTCTAGTGTTTGCTTTTGCCTTTGTTTCCCTTTCTTCCATTGCATTCTCCCTTTGTGGTATTTCATGTGGTTTAGCACATACGTCAACCTTTCTTTTTTTCTCCTTGTATTACCCCATCTATTCCACAGAGGGAAATAATTGAAAGTCCAAAACTGTGCAATGCATGGCACTCCTGAAAAGCACCAAATACCAAAAGATCTATGATGATTTCAGCTATGATAAGATGTTCATCATCCCTATATGTGAAAGGTGGACAGACATAGCAACATTACGTATTTTACAGTTATTTTTATTCCATTACATATTTTACACTTCTTTATTTTGAGGAATGGTGTCTTCAGCCAGAGGCTGCAAAAAAATGTGATCCCATACGCTGCACAGACACTTGCTTCCACCTTTCTATCACCTCCTCTTTTGCTGGCAGAAATATTCACAGTGAATTGAATTAAGGAACTGATTTGGTTTTCAAGTAACCTTTTGGGGGGGATAGAGAGGTGATTTTAACCCAAATGAGTTTACAAGGCTGTTCAAACACTTGTGCCAACCCAAGGAAGAGGTGGGAGAAAATGGAGAATGTATCTTTTGGCAGCAATACTAATTTATGTGGGTTTAAATTGTTCCCAAAACTATTACCTGAGTTTCTTTATTCATAAGTAAAGCTTTCTTTAGAGCCTAAACAGAACTATTTGGTTGTGTAATCTTGGACTGTAAGCAAAATATACTACATCTAATTTATAAGCATATTGTTTGTACTGCTACAGTCACTGTGTGACTATATTTCTTCCTGTAATTTAGTAATTTTTACTATATATAACGTGGATATTCTAGTGTAAGGTGGGAAAGGAAGAAATCGGAGCTCTCTGTAATGACATTAAGCTTTTAGGCATATACACAGCTTAAATGGACTCACAGCTGCTTAACATATGCCCTCTGCCTGAACTCGTTTTATCACTTGGTATCTGACTTCTCTCAACATATAAAAAGTTGATGTGATTGATGGTTGGTTATACAGTATTTGTCAGAGTGAACTGAATCATTATGTGTATAGATTCAAGAATATAGAAAAATAAAGCTGAAGGAACAGCAACAAAAAAATCTGACATTTTTTCCATTCATTAAGCTTACTTAAAGCAACTCTTTTTGTTTGCTGGAGTTAGTGGTTGCTGGTTTTTCTAAGCAGCAATTGCTGAGTGATTTAGAGTACATCCCTGCTCTTTTGTTTGGATTTCATTTGCAAAACCATTTAGAGTTATAAAACTGTCAACTTAAGAACATTCTATATATTTTGCCAGTGAGGGCCTCATGTATGCAGAGTTTATATTCTTCTCTCCATTTTGTGTGCTGTTTGCATTCTCCAGTATATATCATTGTTCTTCAGGTTGGACATTAGAATCAGCCCCATGGCTTTCTTTAGAGCAGCGGGAATCTTCAAAGTAATTATGAAGTGGTGTCTCAGGTTGGTCATTAGATAAATGAATGTAGAAGATGTGCAAAGCACAGTATCTCGCCCTTGGCCAAGCCGAGCCCAGCAGTGTAGTAATAGAAGGCTCTGCTGATGTTTAAAAACATATGAAATTTAGAAGGCCTGACTGCAACTAGAATTGAGTCATACATCTAAACATTAGAAAACATGGACCAGAACTGTTATGTTAATTACAGTAGTTAAAGCATTGTATGGCAGTGTTTTAACTATGTATGGCAGCTTTCTGAACTCTGATTCCCTAAAATAACTACCAGCTGAGAGTTGAAAAATGCTATGCAAACTGTATTATTTTGCTTGCCATGTTTCTCTCCTGCAGAATTCCTCTGACAGCTAAGCTCAGCTTTACATTGTGTGGAAGTTATAGGGCCCAGGTCTATCATTCTACACAACAGTCCATCTCTCGTGGACTTGCTAGGTGCCTTAATTCCAAAATAAGCAACCACCACCAACACCTTGTTGTGTGCTGCTTTTACAGTGATATCCTTCAGTGTGGTCTGTTGAAATACAAGCAGGTTTTATAGAGTATTTTTACTAAACAGTCAACAGGTTTTGATTTAGGGTCTTAAATCATAATTGTTTTTCAATTTTCTGCTCTGCTTCCCAAAAGCATAATGAGGGCATACCTGATGCTATAAAAATCAGATGTCATTTCAGTGTTCCGGGACTGTGTGATAAGTTTGGAAAGCTTAAGAGTTAGTATCATAGATGTATAGTCAATCAAGGGAGCTCGCAAGAACAGAAAGCATGTAAAGCACTGCTAACTAAATAAGGTTTGGGCATGGGTTACACTTTAATTTCAGAGATTTTCAAAATGCTGAAATATGGATGGAATTCCTACCGGTCATGTTTAATGAGACAGAACTAATTGCACTTGGTCATTGTGATTGGAAAAGCAGCAAGCAGACCTGAAAGAAAGCTACATCGTGTAATTTGTGCCAGCTCTTAGAAATGTTATTCCTTTACCTTTCCCCTTCAGACAAAACATCCTAAACCAGAATGTTCAGTGGGAGCTGAACTGTACCTGAGATACAAGTGGAGCTTTATAGTACTTGTTTCTTTAAGCAAGTTCAGATTCTGCATACAGGTGTTCAAAGGTCTATTCATGGAAATTATTATTAAATTTACAAGAATAATAAGTTCACAGAAATTGTCACAATCTAAGTCACCCATCTCTGGTTATCACTAGGCATAAAGTCAAATGCAAAGATCTGTAATGTCCATCACATTCATACCTTATTTTTTGTTAAGACGTCTCTCTTTTCATAACCAAACTTAAGGTCCAACTCTCTGTCTCCCAAACCATTTATCCTACTATAAAGCAAATCAAGTGGCAAGACATGAGCTGAGGTTGTTGATACCCTTGTGCTCAGCTGTTATGGTACAGGAGAATTGCGGGGTTGCTTGTGTTCTGGGCAATGCTGTGGGTGTCTATTTTAGGGTTGTTGAATCATGAATGAAAACATTCTGCTGAAGAAATGAATCCTGCCCACTCCATCTTCCTGAGTGTCTCCTTCTGGGTCTCATTCATGGCAAATTGAAAGTTGCATGTTCCTGCATATGTGTGTGTGTAGTTGAGCGTAGGTAAAAGTGTGTAGGAAATACATTCTGGAATATTTTACTGGGTTTTTCTAAAGGTGTTATTATAGCAAACTACAAGTGCTGCTGGTTTTATTTAATAAGAAATTAATGAATAGAACTTTTGTTGAGGTCTGGGAGAATATTGAAGGTTTCAAATCAGAGTGCATATACACAAGGACATTAATTCCCTCTAGGTATAGATCCTGTTGGACTCCAGAGCTAAAGCTAATGACAACTTGTTGGTAAAGAGGTATGGGGGTTTTTATGTGTTTTGATGGCTTTTTGTTTGTAACAAAATTTGAGTTAAACATAAGGATTCCTGTTTGACTTGTAAGGAAAGCCACCTTTCCTAGGTATTGATAACCATGGATTTTTCATTTAATTACTAGTGTTCTGCTTCACCAGCCTTTCCCATAAGTGGGGGAAAATTGTACCTTCTCCAACTGTATGTTTAATTATGTTCCATTTTTGAGTCAGAATGGGCATGTAACAAAGAAGCTGACAATTTGAGACTGAGCAAACTAAATGTACTCAGCTGAATGAATCCAGTACTGTGACATGAATCACTGGTGTAAATAGGAAAGGAGATACCTTGAAGCTTTACAGTATTCAAGAAGTGTCAGATCATATTCATTTGAAAGGGATAGCAGCATTCTTTTTCCACCAGCACAGACACCAGTATTGTGTTTCACCCAAGATGGGCTACCCAGGTGGTTAGCAGACCCTCATGTTTGCACTTTTGTCATTGAATTGCAGCATTTTTGGAATAGGCATTCCACTTGTTCTGTAGATTCTCAGGTATTTCCCTTCATAAAGATTTTGATAAGTGAGATTAAAACAATATGTTTGTTCTTCCACCTTTAAACTCATTTCATCTACTTTGCTGACTGTTGCAAAACCTTATATATTGCTTTCAAAAAGCTTTTTTACCAATAAATGTGGCTGTAAGGATGATTGGCATGAGCTGTTAGGAGCTCTTGACTATGGTGAAGATGTGATTTGTTTTTGAGGACAAAGTACTCCTGTTGATCTGGACTATCAAGACTAGCAGAAATGTGAGAAATAGGTTCACATTGGTTCTATTTTGTTGTATCCAAGTCGTCAGAGCAACATGGGATTCTTCCAGATCTCTGTACTCAAAGGAGGAGTCTGAAGGACTGGGTTACTGTTTAGGGAATCCCCTTTAATAACACTGGCGTGACTGAAACACTTTGACAAGTCTTGCCTTGAGTTGTGACTGCCAGAATATCTGTGTTTGGTCAGAACTTCTGAATGAGAAAACACTTCTATGTTGTGTGTTTGAAAAGAACACATTCCATTGACAGTAGATGCTGTGGAAACTCAGACCCCTGAGCTTCTGAAAAATGCATTACTGAACAAAAATACCCTGCACTCTGCTTT
>NW_009928097.1:51561-96401 GCF_000696875.1 Nestor notabilis | reverse complement strand
CCTGCTGAGGCAGTAATGAGGAGGAGTATCATTTGAGCTTGAGAATGTGGGTACAAGTGATCTGCATTGTCTAAGTCTCGCCTAAGCATTCCTTGTTTGAAATTTTAAGTAAAGACATCAGTGAGTTCCTCTGCATAAGGGTAAATTTAGCTCCAAGAGCAGTGCAAAACAGACTTGTTGATTGGTGTGGGAGTGATTGCTGTGATTCCTGAGCTATGAAGGTGCTGTCATTTCTGCAAAGCATCTGTTCAGGGGGAAGCAAGACAAGGAGCAGGCTTTGAAAAGGTGGATCATGGGTCTGTGGATATGCCCAAAACCTCATATGGGGCTGTATCCTGTTACGAATCACAACTTCACTTTTTTGTTGTAAATTATTGTTCTTTAATAACATCCTCAGGTATAATTTTGTGACTGTTTTGTGTGAAGAGTTCAAAACTGGGCTGATAAAATCAGTGTAAAAACTTCTTACTATTTAAATCCTGCCTCAGCTATTTTCGTAGCTTGATCGGAACACTTCATGCTTTAAAAATGCTTCAACATCTGCAAAAAATAACAGTCTCTTATGGGGGTGTTCTCCAGGTCACTCTTCAAGTGTGTGGGTCATTGCCATTTCCATGTGATTTGAAAATCATAAAATCACCCCTAAAAGGCTGTGTTTTCTAAAGGAACAGCAACATTGCACCTGCAGAAATACATATGCACTTGCTGGGCTAAATTCTTGTGTTCTGTCTGCTGGTAATGAAATGGAGGAGATGCTGGGAAGTCTCATCTTTAGCATCAGTCATCCAGACTGAGTACCCTGCGGGACTGGGATAATGAGGTGCTGAAACAGAGTGGAAGTGGAGGCATCCAGTCCCTCCTCAGCTCTCTCTGGCAGTGAGCATGTGTGCTCCTGTCAACATTTGATGGTGACCAGCATGGAGGGGGCAAGCATGGTTGCTCTTGCTCCACAGGCATCTATTCATTATCTGTTCCAGTGAATTCCTGCCACTGCTGGAAAAGAGATGTAGCTATCATCATTTCTGCTTGCCTTGCAAAAAGGCAGGCTTTGATTTCACCCTTCATGTCTCACTGAAATCTAGATAAACAATCTGAAGTTGGCTTAAAAGTTGAGCAGAATGTTGTGATCTACAGCTGTGATTGTGTCTTTCCCATTTCGATTGGGATACCTGTATAAGAACTGCATGCACAGGGTCATGTCAGAATATCACGTGTGGGTAATACTGTGACAGTCATTCCTAAACAGTGGGCCAGAAATCCCCCTCAACTGTTTTAACAAGTAATTTTTTGACAATCAGGCGAGCCCCCATGCATGCAAGTTGCTGTAATTCGCGGTACAGATTAGCACATGGAGCTCAGTGCAAGTATGTACTGTATGTGGCTGCTATGGTGATTAAAATACATAAATAAAATAGATAAATATGGACCATATTAGAAATTCATTACTGGCACTCTCTCAGAGCGCAGTCAGCTCCAGCGTGTGGTGTCAGTCATGTTCTCTTGCTCTGAGCGAGCCCTCCTGGCCCCAGAGTGTGAGCTCCTGGAGGGGCTGGACTTGTTCTACCTTGTCAACTAGCAAATTTCAACGCAAAAACGGTAAACAAAGGGCTTTTGTGCATGTTTTATAGCTCAGTGAGGATTAGTGGCACAACATGTTTTCAGACGGGACAAGCTTAGTGTTAACATGCCTGAGGTTAACGAGCGAGGACATGGGGCAATCCGTAGAGGCAGGAGCAGAAAGTCTCTCTCCAGTGTTGGACGCGGTACAGAGAATGGATAAAAGTGGTTCTGCTTACCTGGGTCAGTGCGTCGGTCACGTGTTCCCCGATGTTCCAGCTGCTTTAGGATGTGGATCGTGCCGACCTCAGGAGCTTGCTTGCAGCCCTTCCCACAGCTTCAGAGGTCCCCTCCGCCATGGGGGACATCCTAGCCTGTACATTGGCTCTGGCTGAATCAGGTTCCTGCTTTTCTTCCCCCTCTCACCTTCTAGCATTCTCCGACCGTAAAATCCATCCCTTTCCTGAAATGCAGAATGATGCACTTGTCCGGTGAAGTTTTTCTGGGCAGGATTCAAATTCCAAGAAAGCCTTTCATTTCCTTCATGCCGGGGGGAGAGCAAAGGTAGAGAGGCGAAGGAAAGCGCTTGCTTCCTTTAAATCCCCACCAGCGTCTTCCCAGCGCTGGAAGCAAAGTAGCTTGTCATGGTGATCTTCAGAGACTAACTTTAGGGGGGAGGGAGAAAGTGGAAAGCAAACTGAATGCTGTAGTGGAGATTTCTCTCTTCCCCCACTGGGCCCCTTGCCGACTGTTTTTATTGATTTCAATCACTGGAGGCTAGCTGGCTCTCAGAAGAAACACTGTGTAATGTGTTCTTTCCTGGCTTTCATTAAAGAAACTCAATGCAGTGCGGTCACGCTGCCGAGCTCGCCTGGCAACCTGCCTACACCCTGTGGTACCTCTTTCATTGGAGGAGATCGAGCTCGTGGTTTGGGGTTGTTTTATTTTTTATTTATTTATTTTTTATGTAATTCTCCAGCAAGGATTTCAAAACAGCCTACGCTCTGCTCCTGCCTCCTCTCGCAGCCCAAAGCCTGTTTCAGCTTCAGAAGAAATCAGCAGCACCCCTAAAGGAGATGACTTCGGTGGCGATGAAAACACCAAGTGCTGCGACAGCCTCATGCTCCTTCTATTAAAATTCCTCTGTGTGTGTTTCTGGGGACGGGTTAAAAAGGCTGTGTGTGAGCCACAGGGATGTGGATACCAACGATTTCCAAGGGGGTTCCTTTTTTTAATTCCATCTTCTCCCGATTGGTGAACATGGTTTAATTAATGGGAAGAGAGTAAGCAAAAATCCTTCAAAAAAATATGTGAGAATTCTTGGCAGGGCTGTAGTTGCAAACGAAGCAAAACTGCATTCCCCGAGCCTGCAGTCGTGGTGGTGTCTTAAATATTTCTGTTGTGTTCAGGACTGTGATACTCATGGAGAAAAATGAGAAATAAAATATGATACTAATTTATGCCTTAGATCTTAATCTACTACGGTACGTGTTTTATAGGAGCAAGCAATCTATAAAGTGGAATTCAAGAGGCTAGGTTCTGTAAATCGTGTTGTTCTGTGTGCTTATAAAGGCTTTCACTTAATTTAGTAAATTGTTCAATTTGTTCTTACGCAGCAGTTTCTAACGATAACACTTTATGTGCTCTTCAGAATTGGCCGTAAACCTGTGAAACATGTAAAGATCACATAGTTGCGAATTAAGCCAGGTTTCAAGCTAACAAAGGTGCACATATCCTTAATTACAGCTGCAGATTTCGGATGGTACCTGGTCACTTTTGCTTGTGGGGTACCATGGCTGTGTCCACAAGGATGCTTAAAAACCCCCAGCATTTACGCAACCACAAAAGAACCCTTTCCCGGATCAGAAAGATAAAAAGCCTGTTGTTATTTAAACTGGCTTCCTGCAGAACTTGTTTGAGGCTTTTCTGCCCAGGTTGCACCTACAGAAACCTTTCCAAATCAATGTAATGTAAGTAATTCCCAGTGGTTTTATTGTAAGGAGTTGAGATTCTAAACCCACCTAACTTTTATGGAAAAAAACCCAAACCTGTTTTTCTTTGAGCAATGTATAATTTTTCCAAAATCTTCTTCTGTGAGTGCTACAGACTTGAGGAGGTTCTTCTACGAATATTGCTTTTCATTCAAAATGTGCTTTTGGCATGCTAATGAAATTTCATCTGCCCTCTTTGGTCATACTTCTTCTTTTCATAAGGTGCTAAATGATAGAAAATAGTTATTTAAAGTCAATATGACCGTGAACTATTTTATGCAAATCCTGTAGCTGTAGTCATAGCACAGTTCTTTGGCAAGCCTCAGATAGTAAATCATTTGTCAATCTCTCTTTTATGAACCTTGCATCTAAGGGTTTGCCAGCTTTTCTTCTTTGTAGGTTTTGAACAGTGTTTATAGATTCCGCTTTTTGTTTTTAAGCTGGCAGATGGCCAGTTATTTATCTGGGATCAAATGTATTGTGTAAGACAGAAACAGGGCGTTTTGCATGCAGATAGCATGCATGGGGCATTTTTGGGGCAAAAGGCTACTTGTGAGCAGAAGCCATTACGCGATGGGTCGGTAGCTCCACATCAGCTCTTGGTCAGTGAACAAAGCCCCTTTTGACATTTCTCTGTATTAAAGGTTATGAAATAACATGAACTTAATGAACAAACAGGGTAATACAGTGTTCCTACTATGAAATAATCCCTATCATCCATTTCCACATCTTTCTTCTTGGAGTTCAAAAATTTGATGCTCTTTTTATACATTTGTCATTGTAAGTCAAATTATAATTTATTCTTCTGAATTTCTAATGTTGCCTGCTTTGCTGTTGTACAGACTTGTGTTGCTGTGCTGGTAGAAAAGAATACAAGTCTATTGGCTTTTGGAGGAGCTGGATTCACTGGTACTAATAAGTAGTAAATTTGGTGTTGTGGCTTGGTTTGTGGTTACTGCTGTAGGCTTGGCAGCGAAGCTGAGCCCCTGAGCAGGCAGAAAGCTCAGACAGACCTACACAGACGAATCCCAAAGGCAAATTTGTAATAAATGAGTATTCAGTTCATTGTGGGATTTCTTCAGAGTTTCTGAATCTGTCAAGCTTATTCTTTGCTGGCAGCAGGCAACTGGGGATGCACATGTAGGAGTCTTTGAAACAGTGACGGGCAAGGAGGAGGAACAGAAGTCTTTAGAAGATGTCTTCCAATTCTACTCAAATATGCAGTCAAGGACCTTTGGGTAACTATGAATCTGGAAACAAATTAAAAAATGCACTTATTGCTCTGCTGAAACATAATACAATTAGTGTGCTGCTAATGCCATCTTGGTACTGGTTACCCAGCTATTATGGTTCATAGTTCTCTGGCACTAAAAGCTTTTATGCAGATGTAGTCTCTGAAAAACTTCATCTGTTTGGTTTTGACACTCTTTCTTTTGCAGAAAAAGGGGTCAGATAGCTGCAAGAAATCCTGTCTTGGGTACATCTTTCTGCCAGTTTCTCTTGCAGATATAGTTATTTTTCTCTGTTCTGAATTGCTTAGCAGCACTGCTTTACACTATTAAATGCTTCAGTCTGCGATGGCTCCCCTTTTATTATGGGTCAGCTCATTTCTCAAGATCACCTACAAAATGTTTTAGATTTGTGCAGTATTTCCAGATTACAAAGAAGAATGGAAAGCTTTAACTGCTGTCTAAAACTGCCACAGCTGAAGCCTCCAGGTATTTTTAGTTAATGTCTTAGGCTATTTACAGTTTACACACAATTCAGAAATTTAGAGACTGTCATTGATGAAGGGCACTGTATGGGGCAGTCACAGCTCTCTGCATGCGGATGGACATGGTATAGTATGGACTTTGGGATGTCTCAGCTGACATCCCCAATACCCTTGCAAAGATGACATGGGTTTTTATAAGCATAAGTGTTAAATATTCAGGGGTCTGTCTTTTACTCACAGTATGGTATCCAGTGGCAATACCCCTTTTAGCACCTTTTCAGGGCTTCTGGAAAGTTTCCAAGTGGAAGACTCCCACCTCCTTAATCACCAGAGAACACTGGCTCTCCTCTGAATGTCATTCATTCAAGTGTTCTGACCTAGCCTGACCTTGTTTAGATTGAGATCTAATGAGCCCACGATCCAAGGTGGTGTGGTAGCTCTCAGCAGGTTTTGCAAATAAGCAAGTGTTGTGTTTTTCTGGATGCACGTGGTTTAAATTTATCACATCAATAAACAAGTGTCTCACACGCTCAAATATGGGCTTTACAATGTTGTAGTTAAGACTAAATTGTGGCACTACAAATTGTGATGTCTCTTTATAGAAGGAGACAACGTGGAATATTTATGACCTCAAAACAATGAAGTGCTGTTGGTTGAGGGGTTTTATTTAAATGACATAATACTTAAACTCTTAATCCAAATGACTCGCAAACTTTGGGCATATCTTTCAGAAAGAACAGTCACACTAATGGTTCAGGGAAAGCAAACCTGAAAAATAAGGCTGTTGATTTAAAGAAAAGAGAGATGCATCAGCAGAGTATGGTAACAGAGATCATCCAAGCTAAATAAGTACAACTAGGCTTTAAATTCCAGTGAAAGGTTTGGTTTTGTTTTCTTTTGAGTCCCAGGTTTTGGGGAAGGTTGGTTTTGGTTGTGTTTGTTTTTCTGTATGAATTGTTATAAAACTACCGTCAGCTTCAGTGGAGAATGTACCACCAAATGTAGGTGGTTTATGAAGTGCATAAGAATTGAGGTTTTCAAATAAAAAAACCAGTCAAGGACAGACTGTGGTATGTACCACTAGATTAATCAAGTTGACATGGATGGATAGAAGTGTAGTCGCAACTAGAAAAGCTATTTGAGCTCTAAGGTTGCAAGTGCTTTCACAGTGTGTGTGCTGGGAGTCCCAAACAGAAGCCTGATGAATCCGATTTTCCTTGGATGATGCTGTGGGCTAGCAGAAGGTACCTCCAGCTGTAAATCCTGACTCTTTCATGCCCGGGACAGCACCAGCCCCACAGGGAGAGCAATTCTCTTGTTTCAGACAGCCCACGGTGCATCCACTGCGATGCTGGAAACAAACGTTGTTAGGGCTCGGTATTTATGTTGGGACCTACAGGGAGGGAGCAACTTGTTTTGTTTTTAATGGAGCGGTCGGCGAGAGGGATAAAAAGCTTTTTGATAGTGCCAGGAATGTGAGGGGGAAGGGAAGGTACAGAGATACACATTTACTGTAAGTATGAAGAAGCAGAGGCCTCTTTATCAGGCCAGCTCTAATGATGTGCCACAGTCACTTTATTTGAAAGCTTCGTAGCTCGCAGAAAAGTAAACAAATTCATTACATGATTTTTAAAGGAAGATTAACCATAGTGTGTCGTCTGTTGGACAGCTGCTGCAGTCATCTTTTACAAACACTTTATAAATGACCACCCTCAGTGTTTTGCTGGGCTTTGTGCGGCTGGATTGTTATTTCAGTAAGTACCAGGGTGGCTTTTCAACTGAAAACGTTGTTTCCTGTATAACAATTACGTACCTACCTTCACCCTAAATATTATTCTATTCTCAGCATGAGTTAGAAAATGTCTTCTATGTAAATGCAGCATATGTTGCTTTTTCACATGTGTTTGCACAGGAATGCTGGCTTTGCCATAAAAGTAGCTTGAAAGTATTTTAAACAAAAAAAACCCCAAACCAACCTAAATTCTCTTTATTGTCCCACTCCCAGTTATTCTGATTTCTGCTTTATTGCCCTTGGTCGATCTTTGAAACCAGAAAAGTTGAAAAGATGAGTCAGAGTCAAGCTATGCAATACATGAATTGACACTGAACAAATACTGGTCCTCAGCAGGTGTCTTTGTGTTCAGGTATTGCCTTGTTTAACTATCCTCTGCTTGAACGTCAGCAAGAATACTGTTAAGAGCAACATGTCAGGTTTTTCATTTGGAAGCTCTCAACTAACTCAAATTAATACAACATTAAAGATTTTTTAATTTATAAAGTGGTTTTAAGTAATCTTTCCATAAAGCAGTTGATCTTGTGCATTCAGGTTTCAGTTATGTATTCCTCAAACAGGTGAGAAGGGAGCAGGGAGAGGAGGAAGAACCTTTCTTTCCTACTCAGTTTGGCCTCCATGGGTTTCCAGCGCTCTAGCAGAGGTTCTCACCTGGCAAGTATGACACTGTAGTAAAGTTGCTGGGTCTGAACCAAGTCCATTCTGTGAACATAATTAGTGTTCTTAGAAGTGGTGGTTGAATTCCTTTATCTTCCCCAGTCTTGAGATGTGAGATGCAAACACAGCTGCTGTAGGCCTGGGTAACTCCTCTGGGCTGCCCCACTTGTCTCTGTATACTCCACCTTCGTCAGTTTATAGCTGAAGTGTCCAAGGGACATGCACATTTGGCAGAAACACCAGAAAATGTACTGTATTTATTTTGAGAGAAGAATTATGGGTTTAAATAACAAGTGCTCACATGCAATCTCCCATTTTTCTGTCCTTGTCAGATAGGAGTCTGCTTCAAACTCTATTTGTGTACAGATAAGGTAGACATTTCCTGGGCCACCTTACACCCATGCCACTTCCACTGCTGTCAGTGGGTAGTTTTCCATTACCCAGAGATTCCATCTTTTATAAATATAACATGGCCTTGCAGGAAGCTGTCCCTTGCTCAGGTTGTCTTATTGAACCTGGTACAACTGTTGCTGAGCACGTGGATTAATTAACGAAGTCATTCACAAGTCATTAATGTCCTTGTGCATACCTTTAGCCTGCATTTTATGGCACTGCCTGACCATGGAGGTGGCTGAGAAGCAGCAGTTCCTTAAAACGTGATGAAGGGATCAAAGAAGACTTTGGACTTTGGGACTCTCAGATCTGTAGCTATCATATAAGCTAAGAACAACCACCACCAATCTTGGGCTTAGTGTAAGAGTCTTGTTTGCAGAATTCCATTCTTCTTTGGTTGCTCAGTTGCTACTGGGAGGTTGCACAGAAGAGGTGGCTTCATAGTGTCCAAATCCCTCCTGCTTCCCGAGGTACATAGGGGTTTGCACAACAAATTTTAGATATGTTTAATATATAGCTAGAAGGTACTCAGGTTACTGTACTGCTGAGAACAGTACAGTCATCTGGAGAGGGCAGTTCTATAGGTTCCTTAAAGTGTAATATTTACAGTGCTGTGAATTGAGCAGAGTAGAGACGTGATGCAAGTATAGTGAACAGTAAAATTACAAAGCTTGAAGCTTCTGGTTTTAAGTATTACCGGTATCCTTCTATTGCATATGCAAAATACGCATAATTGCTTTTATGCATATTTTGTTTGCTTTTTTATAGAAATATTAATACTTGATCTAAATATTATTTCAGGCAACAGAAGAAAAGGAAGAACTTACTGCAGAAGAAAGGAGGAAACTGGAAAGAAAACTAAAAAAAGAGCGCAAGAAGAAGGAAAAGCAGCTGATGAGGGAAGCTGGAATCTCTACTAAAAAGGTGGAGCCCAAAAAGCAGTCAGGATCTGAGCTGGCTTTGGCCTATTTAACCAGGTAGGACTAGCAAAACCACTGCAGGTGTTCCCAACAGGAGTAAGCTGTAAACTGTGCCAGAAATGCAGAACGAGCTGGACCAAGTAATAACACATTAAAGGAAATTGCTGCAGTTAAGTATTAAGTTAATGTTTCATCTCAGTTGACACCCAAGCATACAATTGATCGCCCCTTTGTGTTTATATCACAGTAACAACTGTGAGATGTTAAGCATGGTGCAAACATTTTATAGAGAAAGACAGCTCCTGTCTTCCTGATCTCGTAGTTGATATATAAATACCACTGGGTTAGCTGCACTTACAAAGATGAAAGGCACGTTGCAGAAAAGATTGCATTGAGGAAATGAGTTCTGTTTCTGGAGTGCACTGTTCTAAGCAAAGGAGTTCCAGTTGTTCTCTTTATATAAGCAAATTGCATGAAGTGGTTGAGCATTACAGTCTGAATTTACCTGCCTGCATCATGTTCGGATATTTGCAAATTAAAATGGGATTATGCTACTATTTTAAAGTTAACAATGTACAATGCCTTATTTTTGCATACCAAAGTGTAGTGGCTGATTTCAGATCAGAAGCAATTACTTCATCTAGTTAGTGCACTTATTTAGAATACTCAATATTCCAACATAAAGCAAAGCCTATGGTTAAACTGAAGAACTACAGCAGAGCATTCTTAGTACCCTACAGATAGTAAGAGGTCATGTATAAACAGTACAACAGTGCTTATTTTTTCCCAAACTGCAAAATATGCCCTGTCTTTAAGACCTCCTGAAGGCTGGCTTGTTACAAATAGTGGGTTACCACGTGGAATGATTCCAGGGTCGCATCTCTGGCCATGCTCAAAACTGAAGCATCCAGACTGTCTGAATTGTTACTTACCACTCTCAGTGGGGAGGGAGGAAATTAATTGCATTCCAAGCAGAGGGACACGTGCATTTTTGTTGCATAACCCACAGCAACCAGTGATAGCAAAATGACAATAATATTTTTGATCTGGAAAACAGCTGGAGTGGTTCACCACTGGTTTGAACTGCAAACGGATTGACAGTTGGCTTTGAACCATCTGCTCAGACTATGCTCTGATATGTGTGCTAGTAACTGGCAGATCTCTAGATTACAGATTTCAGGTTTGGAAAGCAAAGGAACAAGCTGTGGGGTTTTGCTTGATACTCCACTGTTATCTGTATGGACTTTTCACCTTGTTAGGTGAGAGTATATGAAACTGTAATTGAACTAATATTTGAACCAATTTAACTCCAGAGTTTCACTTAACCTGTACCAAATGACCTTGAAATAGTAAACCTGCTATGTCATTTGGATTTGTAATACACAGTTCAAGGACTCTATGTACAGCAGTAGGTTGTGAGGGATTGTTTCAGCAACAGACAATTTGAATTTTGTAGACCTAACAGGGCAGTCATAAGATGCTGAACTGTCAAGGAAACATAACCATAGACTCTGTTCTAGCCCAAAATGTGCTGAGACCATCTTGCACCATTGTAAATTACAGAAAAACAGCTTAATCCTTTTACCTCAGATGTTTTTTCAAGTCAGCAAGACTGCGAAAATAAACAACTGGATTTAAAGTAATCAGAGAAGTAATGTATTAGCAGGGGATGAGAAACTAAAATCCAGGCTCTGGAAGTCCGTTGCAAAACCCCCAGCAACTTTAGTGGGTCAAGGATTTCAGTCTACGTGTTTTCTGTAGGGCTACGGGCATGAATAATATGTGGGAGGATAAGTTAATCTTATAGATGAAGAGATGAATATAAGTGGAAGTAAACAAAAGGGTGCTGTGGATTTATGTATTGCCCCACCTACAATAAAAATCCTTACATGACATAAGGGTTGCTAAGTGAAGTGGCATCTTCATTCCCTGATGACATGTGAATCTCCAGTAGGACAGGTGGAACTTGAAGGACCATATGATGACTGACAATGTCCTTTTTATTTATCAAGAGACTACTTGCTGTATGAGGGTACAAGCATATGAGGTGTTAACCTATGACAGGAAAAGATTGGATCTGTTTTAGTGAAATTTGCTTGAGTAACTTTAAAAGAAAAATGTTAGAAAGCATTCAGTGAAAGATTTTTTTGTTACACATTTAGGTTTTTGACTTTTGCAAGGGAAAATGAAACTTATTTTGTAGGCCATACATGTATTTAGAAGTAGTAGTTCCCTCAGAATGAAGAATCATCTTTTCTGGTATGTGGAATTTTTCACCAGGAGAATAAATTTCTGTTTCAAGCAGTAAGGTCAGGTAGAATTAGAAAGATTTTAATTGGAGGAAATAAAACATAGCTAATAAAAGGGTGTGTGCGTGTGTGTCCTGTGCTTAGAAGGCCCTGCTTCTGTAATAGCTTTTAATGTGCCATTTAAAATATGAAGTGGGAGTAGCAGGCAGCCCACAGGCAGCACTTCTCTCTTCACTGAGACACAAGGTGACTGTCAGAAAGATGTGCCTCATCTTTTAAGTTGAGAGGAGTTAATGAAGAGAGCATTAATGAGAGGGAGTAAGGCATGCAACGTGTGGGGGGCAGGACCGCTAATTGCGTGCTGCCCTTCCTGATGGCTTTAGGACCAGCACTGCAGCAACAGGTCTGGATTCAAGTGGTGCTTCTCAAGAAAAGCAATGCTAGACCAAAGCAGATGGCTGTCTGTGGTGGCACTGTGATGTATTCCCCTGTTGGGGGTCTTTGTAAACCTCCCTGCCGCTGGGCACAGCGTGCTACAAGCTGGCCAGTTCTTCCAGTTTTCCAGGTTTGTTATTTGAGTCTAAAAACAAATAATCCTTCATGATTTGCTGGCCTCCAGAGAGGTCAAATTATCATTTTATTGGAGGCCCATCCTAGCAAGTGAAAGAGGCTTTTTTCCCCTATTTACATGAGATGGCTACGTGCAACAGCAGCTGATGCCACCAGCAAACTGCAGCCCCCAGCCAGATCTGAGGGTGCTGGAGGGTCTCCCCACTGAGCTGAGTGACACTGATAGACTAGGCTTTTCAGCTGCTTTCTCATTTGAATGAGACCAGGACGAACACGAACCAAGTTTTGCACTCCTGATAGAGGAGAAGCAACCAAATGGCTCCTATTGTTTTCCCCTCTTGCTTTCTATTGACATGTGGGAAAAGGAAAAGAGGAGGAAAAAAATGTCTTTGCTTCACCAATTTTTATCTCCCCTTTTCCCTTGATGAGATAAGCTCAGGCAGTTTCCCAATACAGTTCTGTCTAACACAGCAATTGTGGCATGCCTGTGGAAATAGAAGAGTCTACTATAGTCAGATTCTCCAGCTGGCTGTGGAGCAGAAAGATCTGAAGATATGCAGAGGATTAAAAATAGGGAGCTGAAGTGAAACAAAAAGGTTATAAAACCATAAGAAGGAAAAAAGAACATGTGGAATAATGAAAAAATTCAGAGTGGTGTTGAACAGAAGAAGGAAAACCTTTAATATTACTTCAGAGGAATAGGGAAAAGCAGGACTGAGAAAGTATGAGGGGTTGAATAAACTGCACAAGTCTCTTCCTTTTAATGATGACATGCCTTTTTTCTTTGTGATGATAAGTGATGATTCAGCTTTAAAGCCGAGATTAGAATGTCTCATTACTGTGATTCTGGAAAATACAAAATAAAAATTCATCTTTTTCTGAGCATTAAGTGCCTTCAAGTGAAAAGATGTTGCAATTCATGAAAATGGTAATTAGACTTAATTATAACCTAACTGACCTTCTGTGGTGTTAAAATGTTGGCAGAACTTGTTTGTCTTGGCAAGCCTCTCTCTCCTGGAATGCTTCTGTTCTTGTGTTTGGCTTAGAAAGTTCATTGCTATATGGATCTGCACATATGGTTTTCTCCATCACCCATCAAAGGGATAGACAGAGATCTGAAAAGATGTCACTGAAAGTATGTGGAATTACAAGATTGATATCAACCGAGGTAGAAGTAATAGATAATATCGTTATCTGGATATTGCTGTGAATTACCTAAGCCTTGCAGTTTTATTTATCATGTGCTTAAACTTTAAAAATAAGCTGCTGGAGTATGTTTCTTTACTCGCTGTAATGGTTTATATTACACTAGTAATATATGTCACCAGAATGTTTCCCATGGCATTGTCTTTTCAGTTTTCTTTATAGATCTTACTTTCCTCATCCCTAATTTAAATGTAGGTGAGATGCAGAGAATGTCAGAGATATTTTTAAAGATGCTTATAAGAATAATACAAAGCAAGGGCATGTTGCAGAAACACAAAAGTGGAGACAGTCAGAATTTCCCATCGAGAGAGGAAACAGTCTGACTCTGCAGAACACAAGGTGGTTTTTGCTGAGTGCAGTGGCAGTGCTGCTGAAAGCAGTGTACAACCCAGGGCAGTTGTTTGTCTGCTGTGTTTGCAGAATGGAAACAGATCCCAGTCCTCCATCAAACTTCATAACAAACAATGCCAAGCATGGGAGATTTTAAAGCTGAAACACTGTTCTTCCTTTCAGAGAATACAGAAATCTGAGAGTTGCTGCTATAAGCATTTATTTTGATATTTTTAGTGCTATTTCTCTTCTCTGTGTATATACAGTATAGATTAAAATAGCATGTTTAAAGTCTATCAGGTTTTTACTCCTGCTGGCCATGTGGAGAAGGGCATTAATAACCGGTGGCTTAGTGTTCACTCAGTGTTTGCATCTAAGAAGTTTCTAATTTTTGAAGGAACCAGGAGAGGCTTGTGCTGGGCAGTAAACAGGGCAGCAGCATTTGAGATGTGTGGCCAAACAGCTGAGATGACTGTCACCATTCAGGAAATCACTGACGGTTCATCCTACCACATTTAGGGCCAGGTGACTCTACTGGGAGAGCTTCTGAGCAAGTACAACCACACTTATTAATGATGAAAAACAGCTTCTAAATTTAAAGTACATCGAGTGGGCTCTTGTCAGATTTAGTTTGCTTCGTTGATCCACAACCTTTTGAAGCTATTTTTCCTCTCACAGGGTATGTTTTTTAGCTCTGGTCAGTGGTGACTTGATGTTTGATTCTGAACTTATTGAAGTAATTCTCATTGCTGCTGACCTTAATCTTTATTAATTTCAAACTTTTTGATGTTTCACCATCAATGGCTTAAGTTTTTAGATATTAAAAGTAATTGATGCACTAGAAATCCAAACATACACAGATCTTTTTTTCTCCCTCCAGAGACAGACTCCTTGGGTTTGATAATAACTAACATTAGCATTTAGTGTCATTTCTCCTTCCCCCACCCTCCGGGATGGAGAATGAGTTTTCTTCCTGATAGGGAGGTGCAGCATACATAAAAGCTCATCAGTTATCTTGAGCTTCATAAAATATCAGAGAACTGCTCAAGTGATGAATCTCAATTAGCCTGTGGCAAAAAATAGTATGTGAATTTAAGAGAAACCATTGTAATGAGGCACGGCGATGTTGCTGAATTCCCTTCAACAGCTGGGCCTTTAAGGTGTCTTGAAAGCAGCTTTTCCTCAAAGATTAGGAGAACTTGATGGAGGTTAATTTTGCTTTAATAATCACAGGGCTATTTTTTAAAGGTTCTGGGGCAAGCATTATCTATGGCTATAATTAATCTATTCATACAGGCTTTTAGTCATTTTGTCAGATTCATTAGTTCCATAAGAAGCCTCATGAATCCAGAGAGTCAGATACAGGATAAATTTGCATTTGGCGTTGTTCTGTGGCTGTTATAGATGAACTTGGGCATGTACTTGCTGCTATCTGATTTCAAAGGCTTGCACTTTTTCTAATACTCTGGAGATCAGTGAATTTGTTTTAGCGCTTCTCTAACTTTCTATATTGCTTGACTTTTAATTTCTACCAGGGCCTGACCTGCCTCTAAGTGGGATTCCTCTCCTTGACCTAAATCAACATGTCTGTAAAACTGAATGTTTTCCAATTGATGTTAACAGTTGGACAGACTTCCCTTATTTTAAAGGAAGCCACTATCTCTGTTTGTGGCAAAGGAGTCTCATGTTATTAAAAGTGATTTACCTTATCATTATCCTACACTCCCTTGTGTAACTTCAGTACCCCGTGGCATCTGATGAAGCTGCCTCAGTTTGTTTGCAGTTCCCTAGCAGCCCCGGCATTACTCACAAACTCTACAAAGCTCTCTGTTGCAATGCCCACACCTTTCCTATTTTTAGGGTGCTGGTATGCCAGCAGTTATTCTTGTGGGCTAGGCAGAGAGGGCATATTCACTTCACAGATTTGATGCTCCTGTGAACACACTTAAGCATGTTATCTTCTGCAGAAGGCAAAGCTTGCTATTAGGTATAGGAAGCATAAAAATGGCACTGCTGTGTTGGACCTGTGATTGAGCAAGGTTTTCTAATGCACTGTATCTCCCCACATTTTGTAAATAACTTCTTCCCATCCTGGTGTTTACATCCTTTACATGGCTTTATCCGTTTTCTGTCTCGCTGTCCCTTTGGTGAAGCAGTACATCCATAATCCTTCATCTGTTGCTAGTTCTTCCATACACTGATGTGGTCTGTTGCTCTTTGAACTCCTGTTCTGTGAAAGTTCTGGAAATGCAAAACCTGAAAGCAAACATGCTATTTTACTGGAGCCACCTTCCAGCTTCACACAGCTTCACCTTCCTGCTCCCTGTCACTCCAACTTTGGTTTGTGGCTTACAGCATTGGATTCTTCTTTGAGACATAGCACATTGAGATTTCACATTTAATTTGCTGCATGCAAAAAACCTTTGGGTTTCTTTTCTCCCCTCAAACTATTACTCAGTTTTGTGTTAATGACAGTGTTGGCATAAACATGCCAGCTATAGCCATAATAAATTTTTCACTGGCTGTAAAAGGGACAGTGCTTCTCAGCATACTTCAGCCTGGCTGCAGCAAGTCAGATACCCTCCTGTTTCAGAGCTGGCTTTACAATATACATTTCCAGATGTTATTGTTCTCATTATCATCTGATTATTCAAACCATGCATTTAGGATTCTGTGAATGTCACGTTACACTCTCGGTAATAGCACCATACAGCTTTTGCCTGTTTAATCAAGATGTCTGACGGCAGCCAGACTTGATGATTTTCAGTCCCTACTATACGCTCACTGGCTTCTGGATTCACTTTCCTGTATCTTGATGGCAAGTGATATGCAGAACTGTGTTGGAGCCATGCCAGTGTTTTTCTAACCCCTGCATGACATCCACAGGATGTCATATTGTTCAGGAATTGCTTTTAAACTGTTATTAACTTCTTGGTGGGTTAGCTGCTTTTTGTGGTTCTAATACAACAATTTCACTGCTTTGCAAGAAGCACGTTAACATCTTAATTTAGTAAATGCATGCAGATTACTGTTCCTTATGTTCCACCTATAAATACAGTTATCCAGACTGAGTGATCCAGGCCTTGCCTGATGAAGTCTCACCAAAAAAAGAATGCAACATTTTCATTCTGCAGCTCTTCCACTCGAGTCCAACTTTGCAATGCAGGTGGTTGAAGAGATGCTAATGCTGAACAGAGGAAGCTGTCTGCACAGTGCTGTGCAAAAATACCAGCTCGGGTCTGGAAGCTGAATTAGGTTAACACCCAGATGAGGCTGAATTGAGAAGTCATGGCTCAGTGCAAATGAGCTCAAGCACAGCATGGTGGTGGTTTGAAAGTTATACCACTTCCAGTGCCAGAGTGGGCACCAAGGCTTCTTCAGCTGTTACTGAAGATGAACTTGTCAGTTAAAGCTAATGCTGACAAATAATAGTGTTATTTACTGTGTGATTCTAAAAACAGTAACCAAAAGTAAGAACAAAAAACAACCTTACGTAGCTTGGAGCCAATCTTAGCTATTTTTACCAAGAACTTCTGGGAAGAAAATGAACCGTAGGAATATATTCTGGGTATCTCTAATACTCTACTGGAAATGCTCCAGATGGACAGAATTATTTTTTTAATATAATTTCAGTCACTTCAAGCAAGTCCTCTCCATACTGGTGTATGTGGATGTATTTTGACATTTCTAGCTTGCTGGGTAAGCAGCTCTGGTTTCTAGAGACAAAACAGGTGATTGCTTTGACCATTCTGAAATACCAGCTTCTAAGACTTTTAAGCTTAGTTGTATGTGGAAGTTCTCAGATGCTACAGATATCTCTGTGGTATTTTCAACTCATTGAGAAGTAGGAAGTTTTAGAAACAGCAACGATTGCATGATTTTCCAGCCAAATTAGTAAATGCTAATGATGCAACACATTCAGCTGAGCTTTGGAAGAGCAGCTGGACTAACATGACTTTCCCTGAACCAAATCTCTTATGGCTTAGATATTCATATTCTGGATAAACTCTTTTTTGTCAGGAATGGTTTTGGAGTAGCTTGCTTGGCCCTAAAATATGGCTTAAGAGGAGAAAGCAGAGGAAGCTTATGTCCATACTAAATTTTTCTGCATCAGAGTCAGGAGCTGTTCCATCTCCCTAAATCTGCTTATTGTCCTACTTAGTTTATGGCAGAGGAAACAGATTTCTTCTTGTAATTTCCATAACCATAAGTGGTCACTAAATTTAACAAAAAGGGAGAAATAGATTAGGAAACTCTAATCCTGCTTTATGGCTCCAAATCAAATAATTTGTCTTTCTAAATCTTTGCATAATTTTATGGAAGGTCACAAGTATGCAGCTCAAAGCATATTACAGGAGAGGCTGCAGAGTGATTTACTTTGAAACCTTCTGTCTCTTTGCGCTTCTACCATTCTTTTCCAGTGTGAAACAAAGCTGTCAAAATATTTAGCTGGGCATTTTGTTCAAACATTCTCAGAGGGAAATAATGTAGTTAGTAGCATCATTAACATGAAGTCACAAATGTTTTCATTTGATATCTATCATTTACAGGATCAGCTGAAAAATATGTTATCGACTAACCAGCCCCATCTTTAAAGGGATTTTTATTTTTTGCTTCTAAAAGATATTTTCTCTGTCTTCTCCCCATCATAGTAATGGTAATTTGCTTTTCCGTAGTACCTTTCCTGATAGCATATCATGACTGTATTTTGTCAAAATCCATGAAAAATATTTTGACACTAATGTATTCCCTCTTGTTATGACAGCTTTTGAGAAATTGTTATATTACCCCATTTTTCAGATGGGTAAATTAAACAGTGATGAAGTCTGTGACTCACCAAAGTCCTTGTACTATCTGAGGGTCTCCTTTCAAACAAGTGACAGGAGGGAAACTAGACATAACTTTCTTCTCATCTGAACACAGGTTCTGTTTTCTTCAGCCCTGCACCAATGTCCAGACCCAAGAGACCTGTAGGATTTTCTCAATTCCTTATTCTGAAAGAGGAGTTTGCATGGGCTTTTCCTAAAGGCAATTAGCAACATTGCCTTTAGGCAACATGGGTGGACATGCAATGTGTGGATTAATATTCCAAACCCTTCTTGCTACTCTGGGAGAGGTTTCTGTCTTCTGTGGTTGGGGTCTCCTTGCAGTTGTGATCCTTCGTAGTATTGCTGCAAATGACCAGAGCACCTTTATTCCACTTTATTGCTGCTAATAAAACTAGGAGCAGCATTTCCTGAGTTAGCCAGCTGGAGGTTGCAGACAACGCTTTTATTTTCAGTCACGTACTTAAGAGTTTTCTCCTGCATATGATGATGTATCGAATGAGATTGGCAGCTCTTAAGTTGTTCTCATGGGCCTGAGGAGGCTTCCCATGCGTTCCCGGTGAACTGATTTTTTCCAAAGTTTAGCTTGCTTTTATCTATTTATAATTTTTGCAGTAGGATGTTTGAGTTTCCTCATTTTCACATATATGTGGTCACAGCTATAAATTGTATTAGCGGTAGTTAACTGTCATCCTGGAGAAAACTAGATCATGTGTGTGAAGTCCATAAATATTGGAGTAAAAATAGTTAAGGTTTCTTTGCCTGATTCTCTTTCTTGTAAAATGTCTTTATTTCCAACCCTAGTTAACAAAATTTAATGCATCCTTTCTTAATGACTCTCATTTCCAGTAAAATAAGATTTAGTATGAATGAATTTTCTTAACAGTTTATTAAATGTAGCCATTAGATATTTCTCACTGAGATCCAGCTTTCGTCTGTCCTTGATATTATACAAAAGAGATTGCATCTAATTGAATGATTATGCAGCTTTAATAAATTATTTCATCTGAAATGACTTTTAGAAACCTTGTGAGATGTATTAGGGAAATTCAGAAGCAGAAGTCTTTAATAACAGGCCAGTCTCCTTCAAGACTGTATCCTGACAGTAATGAGACACCTTCATTGCTCACTGAGGCTGTGAGTGCTCAACACTTCACACAATCACTTTGACCTTTTCCATTTGTCTCGAGGAAAACTCATGCACTACTCGGGTCAGATAAAACCAGAATAATTAAAATTGCCTCTTTCACATCTAACTGGTACAACAAAGTAGCTCTTGGTATTTTTCAACTAAAAGCAGACTGCAGGGATTATTTACTTTATTGTAGTGAAATTCTGTTGGCAGTGAGGCTTCATTGAAGGTGTATGAGGCATAGCTTCTTCCTCCCAGCCTTCGAAGTCTGCTTTCCGCTGGCTCCCTAAACTCCTTGCCTAGCGCCTGGCCCCAAGCCCAGGCATCCCATCCTTAACCCATCTTCTGGATTTGAGAAAAGGCATTTTGTACTCACTGATCTTCTTCCATTCAGGCTGTGTTCTTGACATGGCAGAAATGCAAAAAAGGAGGGTTTATGTTTTCTCTGTGTCATAAAATTTACATCTAGGAGAACTAACACTGCTGCTCACTTCCTCAAACACATTCAAACTATTCATCCAGTGCCCAAATACTCACAATAGTGGAGAGTAGTTTCGTAGCTCTAGGGAATCATTTAGTCTAGTCAGCCAAAGCCAAAATTAAAATTTAAAATGCAGTTGGCAATGATTATTAATCAATTAGCTCCAGGGAGCTGTCAGGGCTTCCTGGACAGAGTTAGAATAGCAAGCAATAGTTTTGAAATAATAAAACTGGATCCTTAATAAAACTCGTCTCCTGCTTCACACGTTTATTAATATGATGATGCCCCAAAAGGTATCAGTAATTACTTTTATATGAATAAAATTGAATTGGAATGAGAGCCATCTGCAGGAAGCAGTAATTGGCAGATCAGCCTCTTTAAGCATAGATTACTTAAAATCGTAGTAGTGCAATGCACATCACAGGATATTAGAAGAGGAGAATCTGATACTGTCCTGAATATCGTAGTGCAGCAGCAGATTTTATTATGCAGTGAGAGATACCTGAACATAGCAGCTAAATCAAGAAAATATGAGTGGGCTGTCAGCTGCTGTACACTTCTAGGTTGATCTTGATATTTTCATTGGCTTGTCTCTTTTTAGAACTCTTCTGCAAAAAGAAGAATAAATCATTCTGTAAGGTTATGATTTAGGCAATTCAAATGGCCAGGGGTCTGCAACACTCCTTCTGCCTCTGCCATATTTCCTAATGATGCAGGCATGGGGTGTCTAAATTGGGATGTAAAAAATGACACGAGTGGTTGACAGATCATTGGTTTTTTTGAAAGCTTCTATGCATGTTCTTGCTGTTGGTCCAGAATAACCCCAAACGTGGTATCTTCTCAGATGCACTGTAAAAGTCGTTTGTGTGATGGATTATTTGAAGAGGGCTGTGTGGGGCTTCCTGCAGCAACAATAAGCAATGTCTAATTAGCCAGTGCATTTAGGGCTGGCATCCAAATCGATAAATACGTGTTCTTCAGTACTGTCCTAAGATAACACAGTTAAGTAAAGGGGCTAGATAAGAATTTGACAATCCAGGATGTCTTCTGTATGCCTACAGAACATCATCACCAGAATAAGCCAGTGCTGTGGAAGAGGTACAAGGCCAGTCCTGCAGCAAGCCCTGTTGGGAAGTCTGCAGGAACAGGATTTGAATCTTGTGGGGAGGAAAGGAGGCCAGTTGGGCTCCCTGCAACTAGGACCAGATATCCCGGATGCTGAGAGCCAGAAAGGAACAGTGTGCATGGTGCTTGGACTTAGCACAGGTAGGCATTTGGTACACAGGGAACTCATCAGCATAATGAGAGAGCATTGCTTTGTCATATTATAGTCAAATTTCACTCTGGAGTTTGGAACTGCAGAAGAGCACTTCTGATCCTGTTGGCTATGGAAGCCCATTAGGTCTTTCCAAATGTAAAAGCAGCACAAAACCAGCCAACCTGCAGTTAACAACAGCTGGTTATAAAAAGCAGTGCATTTTCAGGAGTGTTGCTGATCAGAGGCCCAGCTGGATTAGATACCTTCACAGGGTGCCAGCCTCATTAATGTAGCTTCAGGGCTTCTTGACATAGCCCATGCATAATAACTGAATAACACAAACTTTCAACGCAGTATACTGAGCAATAAATTGGCACTTTGGCATCCTGGCCGGTTCAAAGCGAAATTGATCAAGCCAACACCTTCAGTATTCAAATCCTTCTCCAAGAGGTCATTTCTTCATCCTTCCTCAAAAATTTTCACTGATAAATGAATTTGGTTTCTTATCCAGCATTTTCTTAAGCACCACTATACGGAAAAACATGACATTTTAATAGATTTTTGGTGTTTTCTTATTAAAAGCTGAAAGTTAGTTTTGTTTTGTTTGTTTCTTGGGTTTTTTTAGTCATTGCTACCTTTGAGATAGGCCTGAAAATTATACTGACTTTTTTTATCATGTTAGTAAATATTTCATACAGCTTTTTGTAGCTTGTCTAATTCTTCTTTCATTAGCACTGTAATATTTTAAGTATAGCTAGTATAGGTATGAGCCAGCACTGATGAAACTACAGGATTTTTTGTATAGACCCACAACAAGATTAGGGTATATTAATGCCCCACTATCTGTATACCCATGACTAGGTGTTACTGTTGTGTTTTGTGACACTGAGCAATAGAATTGAATCTTCTAGGTCTGGCTTGAAAGGACTTGCATTGCTTATCTTAGTGATTTTACTGTTCACTGGGATTTTCTGCAGCTGAGAACCACTCCAGAACCTAGTCTTCTCCCAACAACGTGGAATCAGAGTGATTTCAGCCTGATTTCAATCTATGTACCCTTCAAATCCTTCGTTTGAAATGCAAAAACGCCCTTAATTGATTAATCTGTTATTCTTTTTCTCTTTCAGATGGGGGGGGGGGGGCGGGGAAAGAACCTTTTTAAGTTTTTAAAGCAGATTTAAAATAAAAAAGCAATGAAAATGAGCTACTGGTTGCAACTCAGCTTGAATCCATGCCCTGGCAGGAGTATTCTGTACCACAGTTGGATGTTAATGTGGTAAGGCAGAAGAGAAGTGACCGTGTTTGTTTTTTCTGGGTCTGGTAGCATATCCCTCGTCTGATCATCAGAAAGCAGTTATATAAATGGATTGTTGCCAACTTTTTACTTGCAGCTGGCTTCTTACGTGATTTTCATACAGACTATAGGACCCTCTTTATCTCCTCATACCACCCAGGATGTTCTTCATGGGAGGGAGGCATAACAGTTGTTTTCATTTTCCCTTTTTCTTATTTCTGGTCTGGGTATCAGTGTGACCAGAATTAAGTGCAAGAAAAGATGGACATCTGGAGAGGAGATGGGACTTGAGCACAGCAATGGGATAGCGTTTAGTTGTATATTCCTTGCAGGAGCAGAACAGATTGGCTGGGAAGGGCTGAAACTCTAATTTTTATTCTTCTTCTGTGATAATTCAGCTCTGGCCTTGTCTTCTTTTTATGAATGTATGTAAAATAAAAAGCACATTTAGCTTAATAATACAATAATATTAGCAGTGGGCTTTCACGCCTACTGCTGACCTTTCTGTTATTACTGAAAACAACAGAAAGTTCTTAGCATATTGTTACTGCTATAAATGTATTTTCAGATCAAAATGCAATTTTGCTGCAGGCAGGCTAATACAGATACCAGCAACTAAATAACTGTATTAGAAAAAGGATTAAAATAATAAATTAAAGGGGTTTTTTTCCCAGTGGAACACTCTTGGCATATGTAGGTAGGCTGGTGGCTATGACAAGTTGAATCAAAGTAAGACACCCTACGTGTGTTGTACCATAGAAGAGATATGAGCTGTACTGATGACCTGCTGTATGATTTTGAGGCATCGTTGCAGTTTTCTGGGTCGTCTTGCTTTTTCACTTATCTGTCTCATCTGTTTATACTCGAAGCTCTTCAAGGGGGATGTCTCATGTTGCGTTTGAACAGTGGGGGAGGAAGGGGATTTCTAGCTTGGCTGAAGCTTCAGGATGCAAACATAATATAAAACGTTACAAATAATGGCAAGTGATAAAAGTACATATAATAAAAGATACTCTGTGATAAACATTTTATGTAGATTTAATCAAAGCTTTGCTTTGAGGCACAAAGGCCCTTTCCTTTTGCTTTATAAATACTTTCTAAGAAAATTCTGTGTAGTTTGCTCTACGGATACAGTCGGATACAATCTGTCTTTATATTGGACATCAGGACAAAAATGGGACACTAAAAAGTAAGTTTATTTTTTCCTGCATGTGTGATTCCTAAATTTAAATAAAAGAGAAAGAAAAAGCTTCCTCCCCTTGCCTTTTCACAAGTCTTTAGTCATTATGCTGTGTCTAAACCAGATGGAAGAATATATTAAAAATGGTTTTTAAACCACAGATTGAGAAATGGTGCCAGGATTTTCAACCAAAAATGTGGCACTGATTCTAAAATCTGTTGACAATTTTAGAAAGTTTTCTTCTGGCGAAAGAGCTCCGTTAGTGTCTCTTCTTGTCTTCCAGGAAAATAAGGAAAACCTCTATCTGAGTCATAATTTAATTAGCGTCTAAACTGGATTTGAGAATATCAATGTAAATATATTAACTTTCTCCAGGAATTGAAATTGGCAATCAAGAGTGATCCGTAACACAAGAAAAACACAGTTAAAAATAAAGGCTATGGCTCTCTCTCAAATCTATATATTGAGTTTTGCCACAGATTAGTGTGTCTAAGATTTTAACTACAGCCATTCAGGTCAAGTCATTGAAAATCTATTTAGAGTTTAAATTTTGGATGTTTTTTTCAGATGAAGAACACGAGCATCACATGCACTTGGAATTAGAATTCCTCTTACATTGCACTGAGCACTGAAGCACATTGCAAGGCGACTTGCAGGGCATGCAAGTGTTGACAAAGACAGACATTCAAAAACTATCTTTATAGAAGTAAATCCATTTTAAATGCCCCTGAGAGAAGAAGAAGAAATTCTGAATCCCCCCAAGAAAAATAAACACTTTTATATTTCCCTTTAAGTAATTGCATGTGTTATAACTGGACAAAAAATTATTATTCCTACTTCACTCTATGTGCTGTAGGGCATATATAAAACTTCCATCCCCATCCATATTTTTTTAATATCTAGCTATATAAAGCCCCATCCATAAAATGGCTCTTCTCCCACAAAAATGAGCTTATGCCAAATTTCTGCTCCCTTCGTGCTGCTTCCAGCGGTTCCAGGGAGGCTCTCTGAGGTGCTGGGTTCCTCTGCTCACCTGCTGGCCATATGTGATGTTACTCAGGGCTGAACTGACTCGATAACAGCGTTCCGACCTTTCAGATGTGGGCCTTATAAGGCCAGTGAGCTTACCTTGAGCATAAATGCACCTTGGACATAAATGCAGTATTTTAAAGCTGCTGCTGTTGTATGTGTTGCATTGTGAAGTATTACAGCCAACCACTTGAGTGCCAAGTGGTTAAGCAAGGTTTTAAATCTCTTTAAGGGAACTTTTTAGTGCGTTGTTGTTCTTTATTGAGGAAGCACCTGCTATCCACATCTTACGGACAGGGAGTGAGTGCAGCAATGAACCTTTTGCGCTGTTTGCAGAGAGCTTCGGGAGTAAAACGTTTAACTTGGTGCCTACAAGCCTTAATCATGTACCAGAACTTCAGTTCAGTCTTCCTTGTGGGGCATTTGGGATCACAACGTAGGTGAGCCCTAAAGACAGGTTTCACGGTGATGAAAAACTGAGTGTGTGGAAACAGAAAAGTACGCAGATAAATGAGGTGGAAGAGGGGCGGCCATGAGGGATAAGAGGAGATCATGAGGCGTGAGCAGGGGTGGCCATGAGGGAAGATCGTGACAGGAGAGGTGGGGCGGTCGAGAGAGGAGAGCAGGGGCGGCTGTGAAAGACGAGAGGAGATCGTGAGGAAACAGGAGAGACAGCCATGAGGGATGAGGGGAGAGTGTGAGGGGAGAGCAGGGCCCACCATCAGGGGTGCGGGGACAGGGGAGGCAGCCATGAGGGATGAGGGGAGGTCGCGAGGCACAGGAGGGGTGGCCATGAGAGGTGAGGGGAGATCATGAGGGGAGAGCCAGCGCAGCCATGAGGGAAGGTTGTGAGGGGAGAGGTGGGGCAGTTGTGAGGGGAAATCGAGAGGGGACAGGAGGGGCAGCCATGAGGGGTGAGGGGAGATCGTGAGGGGACAGAAGGGATGGCCATGAGAGGGGAGGGGAGAGCCAGGGTAGTCATGAGGGAAGATCACGAGGGGAGGGGTGGAACGGTTACGAGGGAAGATCATGAGGGACGAGGGGAGATCGTGAGGGGAGAGCCAGGGTGGCCATGAGGGAAAACCATGAGAGGACTCGGTGCGCAGTTGTGAGGGGAGATCGGGAGGTGGGATTAGGGGCAGCCATGGGCAGTAAGGGGTGGCCATGAAGGGAGACCTTGAGGGGAGATGAGGGATGGCCACGAGGGGTAGGGGCGGCAGCCATACAGTGTGGGGCCACTGTGGGGGCAGATGAGGGGGGGCTGTGACTGGCAATCATGTGGGGCAGCCATGAGGGGAGATCAGTTTGCCCTTAGTGACATGGGTTAGCGGTGGGCTTGACAGTCCTGGGCTTGATGATCATAAAAGTCTTTTCCAACCTAGTTGATTCTGTGTTTCTACGATTCTAACGTGACAATTTTTGTATAGTAGTGTAGTGCGCTGCTTTTATGTTTTCAATGGATGTTTTCAGTGTAGCCTTGAGTGTGGTGTAACGGACCAGATCTGTTGCTTTGTCTCTCCTTCGAGACTCAGTGAAGCTTGAGAGAATAAGAGACAAGAGTCCTCAGGGGGTAAATCACAGGAAAGCAAGAGGAGGCAGCACTCTGACCTGGTCCTCACAGCTGGAGAAACCTTTCAGATTAATTCCCTCTTTCAGATTACAGCCCTAAGTGTGGGCTGGGTGCTGCAGAAATCTCAATTTGGGGGCTGTCTGCTTTACCTTGGATAGATATCCAGGCTGGACCATCAGTGGCACAAAATTGGAGCAGCAAACTTAGGTGAGTCTAGGTGTCCTTGCATTTGGCATGCAGCAGTGCTCTTGTGTCTTGTGGAAGGTTTTCAGCAGTCACATACCTGTCTGTATTTCTGTTCTCTCAAGACTTGTCTCCTACCCAATAATCTTTTCAAGTTAAATGAGTAAAATGGATGGTTCTCAGCACAGTGTTTTTATACACATAGATTATTGAATAATTGTGATAGCTTTGTAGGGTTTTGTCCCAGCCAGTGATCTGAGCAGATGCTTTGTGTTGTTTTCCTGAATCCAATTTGTAACAATAATGTTTGTCTCTTACTGTGTTTCTGGAACCAATTTGCCTACTTTCCCTTCCCTTTCTCTTTCTGCTAGGACATCCAGAGAGCGCTCCACCCTACACACTACCAGTTGTCTTCTGTTTGCCTACTTATGCTGCCTATATTCCCATGTTTTGGGAACAGATTTGTGTGAGGTTACTTTAATGTAGACACTAGAAGTCATTTATGAGATAAGCCACTGAGAATCTTGGGCAGTTTTTCTGCGAGTCTCACATGCTGAAGTCCAAACTCCCAAATGTAAAATTCCCTAAGCTGCTTGATTAATTTGATTCATTTCCTCTGTATCTTCAATTTCAAAGACATTTAGGAAGATCATTTGCACAAACATAAAAGTTCTCTTTAACTAAAGTCAACCAATGTGTTTTTTCAATGAGCTGGAGCTTGTAAGAAAGATTCAAACATTAACTGTGTAAAGAAGGCAATTAGTGTTTGTACAATATATTGAAAATTAGCCCAAGGCGTACTGGAAAAATACATGTTTTACACATGTATATTTTTGATCCAATTCCATAGTTTATATTAGATCTGGATATAGATGCTTCTAAAGGCTACCAAATTAATTCAAACTGTGGAAGAAGTTGTGATTGTCCATAAAAAGTTTTTTTTAAACTATAATGTAGTTGGTCTTACTCTGTATATTTAATCATTCAAAGGAAAAGCCTTTTCTACGGCTGTAGTATGTCAAGGAAGCTTATGTGCATATAAACAACAAAATGAGACCTCTCTTGTGTTACTGAGCTTCAACTTTTGTAGTTTAAAAGTGGAACATTTCTAAAAATGTACTAATGATGTCATTCTGATAAACAAGATACCCCTCTCACTCTGTCATGCAGTGATATTTTCCATAGGTTTTAAAGCTGTCATAGGAGTAGGAAAAAAGCTGTCATAGTCATAGGAATCAGTGGAAAACTAATAACTGCTGGGCGGCCAATTACAGGGAGCAACCTCAGGTTATCTGTCTTAAAGATTGTGCATCCGTTATCCATGAGTGTTTTGCACACAATTTGCTAGGAATTACAGTTAAGAGAAGGACCATTTTCCTGAAGGGGGAGAAACAAGAATTGATGCAACCATGGATAAAGTACCAGTTAAAAACTTGAGAGTATTCCCTGAAAATATGAGTACACCCATAGTCTTTTAAGGACAATACTACCTTTTTTACCATACTCATTTAGCATTTGATTCTAACTGGACAGATTGCAAATCAAAAGAAATGGTTTGTGCAGCTCCAGTGCTATAATGGGCACAAATGTTACTTTCTGACATTGCTTATGTTAAAGAATTTGTTATTTGTATTAGTTATTGTGGTGTATATAGAGCAAAACCTTTCAGGAAGACTAGCTGAAACTTTCGTTTCTTCCTACAGGAGAATTCACTAGAGTGAAAGTCAATGTGGGGTCTTAGGTGCAGAAGTATAATGGCTTGCCTTAACATTTAGAAGAGAGCATATGGTTTTGGTAATACACTAATGAGAGCAATTAACCTTATAGTGCACTCTTTTGTTGGTCTCAGTTGTTTATAAACTAGGTAATAAAGATATTTTAACATCCTATAGTTTTATAGGAGATTAGTCATATCAGGCTTTGTTTTTCACATTAATGTCTAACAGTCCTCAGGTGATACTGTAAGTGACAGAAACATAGAACTAGCAGAGAATAAAATAGTCAGAGTACTATGTGGTGTGTCTAACCAAAGAATATAATCACAAATACATAAATACATAGTACGGTTTAAAGAAAACATGTTAAAGGTTTTCATTAGAAGAAGGACTGTGTTCACAGGATGCCATCACAGATCTGTCGTTCAACTTGTTCTTGTCACCTTGCAGAGATTAAACTGGAAACTGTTTCCAGGTTTATTTAACGTAAAAGCTAATTTAAAACTTACCTTCTTCTTCATGTGTGCATTTCTTATAACATCTTCCATGCAGTTGTTCAGAAGGACGAACCTCATCAAAGAATGGGTTTCTTTTAACAGCAAGCACCATCATTGTCTTTTAGAATGTTTTTTGAAGGACTTAATAGTCTTCCTGCATTACTTCCTGCAGAAGTTCCAGTTTCTCAGTTAGGAGCTACTGCCTTTGCTTGCCCCAGAAACTGCACCCACAAGAAAAGCACTTTTTACTTCATTTGCTGTCAGCCCCTTACATTACAGGTGGTGTATTTTGACAGTCGTTGTTCAGTTGGGCATCCAAGTGACACCAAGGGTTGAATGAGCCTTATTTTGCACGTACTTTGGTTTTTAGGTTGGTGGTGATGGGAGAATGATGGTTTCCCCATAATAATACTGTTTTATTTGATTCTGTAACTTTTGGCAGTCAGCTTTTGGGCTTCTGCTTTTGTGCAATATTTGTTTTGTAAACTTTTGCCCATTTACTGCAATGTCCCAAAAGAGACCTATGAATCAGTTCATTTGTGGATTTAATTTGATTATGATATTTTGTGGTTATTTGTGTTTTGTTTATCCTTCGTGTTATTTGTCTGAGTTTAACTTATATGTTGGTTACAGACATTTTTATTGAGTTTAGCTGGTCATAACCCTAATGACTTGTTGCTGCTTTTTCTTTATCCTGAATTTGAAAGTCAAGACAATAATTTTTTTTCCTTTGGGTTTTCTGCAGAGACTTCCATGAAACTGTTCTGCACAAATTTGTGGTCTTGGTTTTTCCTCTTTCATTGAATTGACTGAAAAATGTATTTGCTGGTGCAGCATTCACCAAATATGAGGACTTTTGCTTTATTGGACTTGGCAGTGTTTAAACAATACTAATTCTCATACCCAGCTGGCTTTTCAACTGATTTCTCTGCTCTCTGTTGCTGTGTAAAACAAGCTGGAACATTAAAGGCATCATGCATGCTACCCTCTGGAGACTTGTTTTTTAGAGAAAAATCAAATAAGTGTAAAAATTTCTGGTTTTTCTCCTCACAGATTTTCTTCTGGATCTTTAAATGATATTTCGGTGTACTGACAGATTTTGTATGTATTAAGATGCTAATTTTCAAGCATGTTCTTTTAAAAAGCAATCTTTATAGTGAGATTTGCTAGCTTGCTCTTTGTTTATATAAATAAAGGTCTCTTTCTTCATCTGAAACAGATTATACCAGCTTTAAAATCATATTGAAGAGATACGTAAATGTGACGTTTTAACCCAGCTAAAACTTTGCACATTTAAAATGTGTTCTCTGAATAGTCCAAGAACATCTGCAGATGTTAATAATTTGTTTTATCCACTCAATTTAACAGTATTGAAGCAGCCTGAAGTTTTGAGCTACATATTGGAATCAGAATTCCTGGGGAGAGTGGACCTAAAAAGCACTTTCCTGTCCTGAGAACACCAATATCTAAGTCACACTTTTAGACAAATCCCAGCCTTAAAACATATGCTTCTAAAGAAAGAATTTTCTCTGCTCTAGAACAGTCATCTGTGATGGGCTTCAGCCTTTGTTGAGGTGATTGTATATCATGAGTCTCTCTTTCCCGTCCTTTAGAACCTGCTTAATTTCATGTTAATTTGGTGTGAAATACCAGCTTACTGAAACCCAAACTCGATTCTTCATCCCCTCCATCTCCCTGCCTACTCAGGTAGCCCTGCTGCTGGTGTAAGGATTTGATTGTTGTGCATCAAGTGAGGGCAATGACCTCTCATAAAGGATTGGTCAAAGCTGAGGAGTGGGACTTGATTTTTAACTTCAAGGAAAAAGTGCTTTCTAATGAAAATTTGTAACATTTTTGGCCATGATGTCTTCCTTCAGTCTTTTCACTTCTTGCACAGAAGCCAGGTAGCCATTCGTTGTGTTCTTTTTTGCCGCTCTCGCAACATGCATGCTAGTATCTGTTTCACAGAGTGTCATGAAACTCTGTTGTGCATACAAAGTTACATGAAGTCGTTGTAGGAAATATTTTATTAATGTTTCAATCATGGTATTTAATATATTTTTTTTTTTACTACAGCTGGTCTGAAAACCCAGAAGAATGGAAGTTTCAAAAGACAAGACAAACCTGGCTTCTCTTGCACATGTATGATAAAGAGAAGGTTTGTATTAATGCTGCTTCTTCTCAGAACAAATACGATACAAAGTTTTATACATTAGTTGTAGCTATTTTTTATTAACCAGAAGTTGCCAGTAATAGCCATGCACTTTGCTAATAATTTTAAAATAATTTATAAATCAATTACTTTTGTTTTTAACTAAAATCTGGAATCATTTTAATTGCTTGTAATTATCTTTTTCTTTTGTTGGTGATCATTCTTCTATGTACACTAGAATTTTATACTTTATATATATCATTTTTATACTTGATGTATGTCAAGCATAAATAGAGCAGATTAATGTTTTATATAAATCTGGATCTTACTCAGAATTTGAGTCATCCTTAATTTCTAAATGTGGAACCCAATACTATAAATTGTGGTTCTCATATTGCTTTAGATATCTCTGGCTCCATATAAGATGTACAGCCATCTTACCAAGATGTTAAAATAGCTTTCTCATTAAAATATAAGTGAAACCTGATGTTGATTGTGAAAAGCATAAAGTATAACCAGAAGCTAAGCTTGCATCATTACTGAAATCCATTCATTTCATAACTTAAAAACCAACATAGATTGAATTTCCAATAAGCATCTGGCCATTGTGGTATTGAATGGGGGTTTCCAGTTATTCATTGTGTTGTTCAACAGAGCAAACATCTAGCCATTTGCACAGGGCCTTTCTTGTTGATTCATTTAGTTGACATTCAGTTAGGTTTTGCTGATTTTTTGTGTGCACTTCAGGATTTGAATATTACTAATCTTCCTGACCCAAATTACTCAGCAGCTCTTAAGACAATCACCTGACATAGGGTGTTACCTTTATGATAAAAATACTTTTAGAGAACCAGATAATTAAAAGCAGAGTTTCAGAAGGGCAAGTGTTCACAGAATATAATACTTTAAAAAGATTAGGTGCAGAATACAAATTTGATTGTAGCTATCTCGGTTGTTTGCACTTCTGTTTTTAAGTTTTTTCCTCTAAAAGCCTTTATCAACCTTTCAGAATCAGTGTATGCTCTAAAACTATCTAGAAATGGTTTTACAGACCAGAACGAATGATGTTTTTAGTTTTTTACCTGTTTACTTTGGGTTTTTTGTTGAGATATACTGGGAAATAATTAACCATAAGTAGCATTTGTATTATGTATCAAAACACAGCTTAAGTCCTTATTTCTCAACACTGAAATCTGCTGAAAGTGCTATGATTTATATAAATTCACATATTTTGTATTTTAATAATCAGAGATGCATTGAATATGAACTTTACATAATGATTCACATCTGCATTCAGATGCAGTGGAACTGCTCAAGTGCTTATAATGAAGCAGATGATGAAGTCTCTTCATCAGGACTGTAGGAAGGGCAGGCCGTCTTCTTTTGAATATTTTTTATATGCAATTCAACTTCCTATCCATGACAGAACAAAATCTGTTGGATATCCATCCAAGCATGACTAAAATACAAAAGGAGACATGAGTTTCTTTCCTTCCTGAGCAGCATCTTTGATCTCATGGTGTCACTTGGATGCCTAGTGAAAAGCCACGCAAAGGAGCAAATTGAGTTTCTTGTGCTGATAGGCCTCTTTCTATGAGAAACAAGTTGAGGTTTTAAAATCCTTTGCAACATGAGGCTTTTTTTTAAGTCCCTTTAAAATCCATCTGGTGGTTGGCTGACAGCTTTCAAGGCAAGCCGGTATACCTGCAGTGTATATAGTGCTTCAGAATTCCATATGAAATAAACACTACATCATTTGTTGATCTTTGTCATCCGGCACAGCATTTTTAGAAAGGAACTACATCAGCTTCTGGGCTGCAGGGCCCTGGAGGGGTTTCTGAAGCTTCCTCAGAAGGTGACTGAGAAAAGCAAGCTTGGCTGCAGTAAGCTGAAGTTCTCTTGCAAATACATGTATTTGTTTTGCAGAACCGGTGGGCATCTGCAAGTCTAAAAAGCCCGAAACCTCCAGAGTTACATATTATAATTTAAAAGTGATAACTGTGCTTTTCCTGCTACTATTCTGTAGTGCTTCCCCTCTTTTTCCCTGATGACAGTAATTATTTTGGGATATTTCCATGTTAGCTCCAGTGCATTTTAGCTGGTAAGAGAACAGAGGCAAGATTAGTGTGTGAGAGAGAAAAAGAAACAAGAAAAATGTCAAAGCAGTTTAACAAAAGAATAATAATAAAATCCCATTCCACTTGCCAGAGCCATGGTGGGAGATCTGGATATCCAATTTTAAGCCAGCCCAAAAGCTGATCTTAGAAGACAGACAGTGTTCCTTCCGATAAAACCACACCAAAAGTCCCTGAAATTTCAGGTCTTGTACTACTGTATTTGATAATTAAAATTGATTTTCATTAGTTTTGCTGCCACTTTTGCTGTTCCAGCTCTATTGTATGTCTAAGTTAGGAGGAAATATGATACTGTCTTGCCTCCTTGGTACTGTATTGTAAGCTTTTGCTGAGATAAACCTAATAGCTGCATTGAAGAAAAAGGTCAGACTTTCTGAACACTTGAGCACTTATCCTTAGGGCAAAATACTACATGTTTTCTAGGCTTCAGGCAGCCACATGTCCATCTGCACACTTAGTATTTCTACGTTTAGAGTAAGCTTTTAATTGCCCCTCCAAGCACTTTGCTTAAATGATACAATAATAACTGTAATTCCACAGAGTGAGGTATGACTATACCACAAGGTCTGAGAACAAGAGGTGTAAATTACGTAGATAACTTGGCTAAGGTTTGAAACATAGAAATATTGCTGAGCTTTAAAAACCCTGTACGGAGCATCTGCATTAAAGGAGCGCTATCATGCCAAATTGCTTGTATTTGAATGGTTTTGCCTGTTATTTGTACCAGCTTACTCTGAGTAAAAAGGTTGCAAAAATATAGGCATTTTTCATTATGTCTAAATGTGTTTAATTTGTATATTATAGCAACACATAACATATCATCTGTTTCAGTGTTAGTGACTGTAAAATATTTTTTTTGTATCTGTATTGTTTCTTTAATGCAAGAGTGTTTGTGTGAAGAATTAGAAGGTTTTCCATAGTGTAGAAGTGATGAGGCTGAATGCAGACTTTCATTTTGATTTATTACTTTGAAGTATCCCTGATTGATGAAGGCACTGTTGGAATATTCTTTCTTCCTCTTCTTTTGGAGTGATAGAAGTTTCAGTGATCAAAGTTACGCTGCCAAATGTCAATGAAGAACTAAGTTGTAAATTAAGTATCTGTTGAAGCTCTGTCTTCTCTGAAATGTTGATACTTTGCAGAATTGAAACAGCCCTCGAATAATGAGTCTCCAGTCCTTTAAATACTTACGTATGTGTTTAACTTGACTCATGTCAAGTTATATGTGTAAAGTTAAACATGGAGGAAAATATTTGCAGGATTAGGTCATTTTAACATCTCCTGATTCGCAGCAAAAATATTCTTACTGGCTGAAACCTGTTCCACAGATACACAACATAAAGTTAAGATAACGCTTCAGTGTAGATCTGAGCACCTAATGCTTTTGAAAATACATTGGTTTGAAATATCAAATAAATAATTCAGAAGCCTTTGCTAGGCTATTGCCAAGATTATTTAATGTAACGTTCATTTAGATTGTATGTTGTACCTGACAAGCTAAAATTTAACCTGTGACTAGTTAATTAGAAAGGGAGTGAAATGGGAGTAATGCAACTGGAGATGACTAAACTGCTTTTAATGTTAGGCCTGTTAGTAGAGCCTATCAGTTTTAGTCAGCATGATTTAAAAATTTTTTCCATATGTCTGAATTTCAGTTTGTTTTTCAAATTGAATTCTTTTCCTTTGTATGAGTATTCTGTCAAAGTTTTTGAAGGTGGGTGGTATCTCATCTCAGCAAACAAATAAATTTGGGTAGGGGAGATGGTAATTCCCACAAAATTCTTTCCTCAGGCATGTTCATGCAATTCTCACTGAATTTGGTAAGGTTTGCATACGTGTTTCCAAAAGTAGGATTTGGCTGGTAGTTGGGTTTTTTTAATACCAACAACTTTCAGCCTTGAGTTCATTGTCAGGGAGTGTTTGCATTTGCTGATCAACATTTCCACATCTGCTTAGAATTTCCTCTCAGATGCTTTGCCCATCTGAGCACATGACAGTCCTCTCACCACGGTCCATCCCTCCCAGCAGCTTGAACCTTGGCAAGAAATGCTTCCACTTGGAGGTGGGCATTGGCAAACACAAAAGCCCATTCAGTTCTCCTAATTATCTTTCAGGTGGTGTTTTGACGTGATTGTGAATGAGAATTGAGAGAGAAGAAAGTTAAACAGTTGGTTTTTTTTTTCCTTCTTGATTTTGCTTTAAAGGTTCCAGACAAGTATTTCACCATTTTACTGGATTATCTGCAAGGGCTTCAAGGCAATGCACGAGACTTAACTGTGCAGAAAGCTGAAGCTTTTATGAAGGAATTTGATGATGCCAATGCAGAAGACCCGAATCTCTTGGAGAAGTGTGAGCGCATACGTCAAGTTCTGCAGCTGCTGTCCTGAGACTGTTTTTGTGTCTTAACAGTTGCCTGGTGGAGAGAAGGATAGGTTGTCATATACAGAGACTATAAAATAGTTATAAAAATATATATTTCCTAATAAGAATCCTAATACTATATGTATCCTAATACTGGGTGTTCAGATTTTGTACACATGAGTTTTTACAATGGCAAATATTTATCCTGTTTTGAGGTGATAAAATAAAAATAACGTATTTGGTCCATAGACGTGTTATTAAAAGTAATCTTAAGTGCATATCTTTAGAAAATAAACCTCTCTTTCTTGTTAGTTTTTCTCCGCCTCCCCCTGTAATTACTGTTCAATAAGAGGAGCTTTGCAGTTCTTAATAAGAGCAGCAAAGGAACCAACAAAAAGCCTGGAGGGTCTTTTACCATGGCAGCTTTTAAAATGAGCATACAGTACAGTGCTTGCTCAGCCAGCTGTAATCTATCACTTTCAGCTTTAGAAGTATGTCATTTGAATTTGGGAAAGATCATTTTCAGTCTGTTGAACATGGGTTGTATAACACAGTTGCTTATTAGTACTTCACACGGTGATCTGGAGATACCATCAGCTTTGTTAGTTTTCCTTTTATATTTTAAAGTTTTCAAATGCATTATGGCAATTGTTTAGATATTCAGATAACTCACAGATGGGAACAGACCAAATCCGTTGACTATATGTAGTGAAGTCATCACCAAAACTTACCCTACGGTGAGAAGTGCTGTGCTGCAACATTTTGTTGCTAGCCTGCCAATATTGCATTTTTGTCTTTCTCTTGTAACTGGTGTCCAAAAGAGTTGATTTGTGTTCATTTGCTTTGACATGAGACATTTGTCTCCTGTGAACATGCTGAAAATACGAGGCTTTCAAGCAGAAAACAAGGACATTAATTACTCAAAAATTGGATGATTGGCTTATTTAAGAACACTTGTATTCGTTCAGTGTTCTTGACCTGATTCTTTAATGTTTCTGCAAACATTGTTCATACTTTATTAATAACAACTGTATGAAATGTGTAGTGTTTAAGAAGAGTGGCTGTCTTTGGGAATTAGAGCTTTAATTTGGGTGGGTGGAAGAGGGGAGGATCTATGGATATGCAGGCCTAATTTTTCAATAAGAAGCATTTGAGTGGATTTGACAGCCTTCACAGTCATGGATTAGTGCAAATCTTTAGAATTATGAAATATATTGCTAGTAACAAATAACTTATGCTTTCTGACTTCTTGAAGGTGATGTTTTCAGCCAAAGACTAGGGACCAGCGTGTCCTGCTCTAACACAATAACCATGATGGAGTAAGCAGAATTCAGCAGCAGTGACCAGCGTCTCCGCTGAGCTGCCAATCCCTCAGCAGCAGCTCAGGTACTGTTCCAGTTACCGTGGGCAGAGATTGGATGGGGGCTGCAGAGGATGCAGCAAAAGCCTAGAGCTTTTTGAGGCCCAGAGCTATATAAAACTGACCTCGCAGTTTAAAAGTTGGTGAAAAGGGTCTGTAATAAAGAGAAGTGATACTGACATTTAGTGAACTTGTAAAAGATCATTGGACCTTGTATTTTATGTCTGAGAATATGCAGCTGGGAAAAACTATTGTCAGTCCAAGCACAACCTGGTACATTTTTCTTTCCATAAGGAAAACTAGGAATTTCTCACAGATGAAGTTTTCAAAATGTCTTTTTTTCAGCTTAAATGATGTCAGAGAAGAATTTGTGTTCTCTTTAGAGAGATTTGAAAATTGACACCTTTGATTTCTCAGTCACACAAAACTGTGACTGCTTATTGTGCTCTTAATACACCTTGTAGCTGAGAAGCACAAGAATTTACAACTGTATTTTGCACTATAATTTGGAGGAGCTTTATAAAAAAGATTGTAAAGGTAAGCTTCCAGGAAAAAGATGTGAACCTTCTATGCTTTTGACAGATTTGGCAAGACTTGCCTTTCTTGGACCTTGGTTTTGATCATGTGCAAGCATTGACAAATCTGTGAGAATTGAGGCTTTGTAGATCAAGAACATCATATTTCTTTTTATAGCAATCAATATTAAAAGCACATAAGGCCTGCCAATCTGGAGTCCATGTGAACAGTAATATTTGGAAAAGAACAGTTAGAGCCTCTCACCAGTGCAGTAAAAGACCTCTGTGAATGAGGTCCTGCTCTGCTCTCCATTTCCTCAGCTGCAGTTCCAACTTCCCCTTCGGTGCTACAGATTCCTGGGTGAAGGGCATGATCTTTGGCCTCCGCTTCTTACAGCTATGGAAAATTCAGAAGTTAAAAACTCAGGTAATTGTTGCTGTGTTTGGTAGAGAAAGCAAAGTATGATATTCTCACGTGTCTCTTGGTGTATGGTACGGTTCAATGGTCAGTGGTGTCTCGAAATTGGGTAAAAGGCTTGTAAAACTTCTGCTTTGCATTGTTACTGTGCATGTCTTAGGTTTCAAAGCTCAATATGAAATATTTTAAGTGTTGTCTTATGCTTGATGTTGTAGTACAAATGAGAAAGGACACTTAATTGCATTTTGCTTTTTCACTTTGCCCCTTTTCTTAAGAATCCTCAAGTGGTTGGCAAACAAGTCATTATCAAAATGCCCATGAAAGATAAAAACAAACACATTTTTGGGAGATACGTATTTTCAGGCCCATTTTAAAGACACGATTGTGAGCACCCAGACAGCTTACCCAGCACAGCATGCAAATGCAATAACATCTCTGGCAATCAAATTCTGTTTTTTCCATATGCTCACCACCAGGCCAGCTTCTGCTTCCTGCTCAGCTGGGCATTTTAATCTAGGAATTTGCATTACATGATGAATAAGTATATCAAGATTTCCTCCATCATGTATTTTAAGTTATTAAGTGTATAATCAGTTATTGAATTCCTGTAGCTGGTTGAAGCTGCACAGGAAGATATAATCTGGCACTTCCTTCACTTTGTCATTTGGTCATGTAGAATTTTCAGATCTCAACATTACTTGTACCTTAGGAAATTGTATGGATAAAGATAGGACAAAACCATGTCTCTGCCTCCATTTGTATCTGTCTACTGTGTTAATAAAAATTGCATCCAAGGCTAGAAGTAACAGTGTGTGCAGACTGACAAATTGCATCTTCATCTGCCCACTCTAATTGTCTTCTAGTTGAGTTAATCTGTATTGTGTAGCTCTTGCTAGAAGAATTCATATCCTAAGAGAATGCTGAAGTCAGGACTTCTAGGCAAAATAGAGGAACAGTAATTACTTAGAATTGCTTAAGGCTGGAACTGTGCCTCTAATGGAAGTACTAATTACTCAAAAATTGACAATGTAGAAAGTTCCTTTTAATTTGGCTGATCCTTGCTGTGGATTGTGCATCTTCTTGGTTCTCAGCTGTCTGCTCCCAGTTTTAATTTGTTATCATGGTTGTAAAATTACTGGCTAAATGAATTCTCTGTTCTTATTTGGAAAGGGTGTGTCATAGCTGTTGAATGTGTAGTTTATTTCCTTATTTCCTCTCACTGGAGAATAGCTCTGCTGTGTTTCTGTTGATTTTAAAGCAAGGGGACTCCTGACTCATCCCCCATCATTTCCAATAGCTTAGAAATGCACTTTGGTTTGAGCTTAGGGTTGGTTTGTTTGGGTTTTCTTCACTTTTGCCACTGAGTAAGGCAAAGTAATGATCATTAAAATCTACTCACGTATCTGCAATTCCATGTCAGAAAAAAACAATCATGAAAGAGATTTAAGTTGCAAAGTCAAGCACTCAGAAAATTGGAAAACATAAGAATGGAAATTGTCTGTGTAATTTCAATTTTACTCCTTCACGCCTATGTGGTATGATGCAACCTCTAATTATGTCATTTTCCATTGTGTGTGACTGATAAGTCATTTATCCAGTGTTCTCTTTGCAGTTCTGCTGCAATTCTCAATTTAAAAATTTAGGTCTACAAAGTAATAGTAAAGCTTAGAGAAACAACTTTGCGGTGTGGGTTTGATCCTGCACAGAAGAAATAAGCAGGAACTTTCCTATTCATTTGGTATAGGAACTAGTCATAGATATTTCATCACAAATGTTCCTTTTAAAACCTGTTTTAATGTTCTGGTTCATTTACAGTCAAAATACTGCATTGATGTTACTTAATTTACATCCAGTTTTGTTGACATAAGACTTTCCAGTGGCTTATTCTGGTTTAGCCTTTGGTTTCCTTTTATGTCTTCCCTTCTGTACAGCTGAATGAGCTAGTTATTTCTGTCCCTGCAAATAGGAATATTAGTTGTTTACAGTGATTCCAGTCATACAAGGACACAATTAAATGTCCTTGCCTTTGCAGGACAAGCTCATTTTAGCAGTGATTTATAATTACATTCTATTTTAAATTCTTCATAAGAACATACATAGTCAACAACTTAATAAGGTTAAAAATAATGATTTTTTCAAAATATGTTTGTTTTCCCCTCCAAGGAGCAGGGAATACCAAACTAAATAAAACCACTGAGTAAATGGTGGGGGGAGGGCAAAGCAAAACAGTGGTTTATCTTTCTTTGTCAAAACAAAGCTGAATAAGAAGCTTGTGCTACTAAGTTTGACTGGTGGTATAGACATAGAGGGAGGGCCTTTCAGTTAAAAACAGAACAACAGTCACACAGTTTCTCTTACTGATTTTTTTTCCCCCCCTACATGCAGAAAATTTTTGGCATTCCCCAACAAAACCCACGAAAACACCTACGTCAAAAAGTTAAATAGGTTTCAAAATCAAATACTTAAAAGGCCAAGAAATGCCACATGTATATAAATGGCTAGAAGAATTCAACTTCTACCTCTCTGTGCCTCCAGCCTGGGGACTGAATGAAGAGGGATTGTGTTAGAAGCAAACAAATAAAAACCCCTAAATTATGTGAGCACATAGTTGATTCCAAGTAACTCTTCATAAGAAGGTGGAATTATATTTCGTATGAGCTTTAGTTATTCAGATTTTTTGAAGGAGGTTTGCTGCTAATGTAGCCTTTTGCAGTGACAACTTTCATCTCTTCTCCTCATGGTCCCACGTGCATTTTGTAGAACTGAAAGCCATAGGACACATTATCTGTCACTCTCATTTGCTTGTAAATAGCTCAGTCTAGCTACAGCACTGTGAAAATCATCCTTTGCTGTTGAGCTCCTTTGGACCCAAAGGAGGATGTTGACACAGTTTACATGTACTCGTCTAGAGGTACAACAGGCTTTGGCAGCATCCTTTGTATCAGCCAGGCTTTCTTAAGCTCCATGAAATTGCCAAAATCCAGTACAGTGATGGTGCTTATGGAATATGCAAGTGAGCAGCATTGTTTGTGGAGTACTTTGAGATGCGAGGCTGCAGTATCTCGGCTGTTCAGGATGCTCAGCCCACAGTTTAATGCCTTCTGTGGCCTTGCTGCCTGTTTTCAATCTTGAGCTGCTGAGAGGTGCAACCATTTTATTTGTCCGCTTTCTGTGGGCTTAATTTAACTAAACAAGCCATTTTAAAGCTATTTTGGCATATTGAAAACTTAAGCTGCAGCTATAGTGTTTCTCTGGTAGCGTAGATATGTGTAAATAGATATTATGGATTTCACAAAGAGAGTACCCTTTATTAGAAGCAGAAGCTCCTGCAGGATCCTGGAAGTGACTGCCCAGAACCCTGATTTACTGTGTTAAATAAGACTGGTATATCTGTGAGCTGTCACAGATACAGGCTAACAGATCGACACAGCGACAGAGAGCCAAGAAACCATGTATGGGCATCAAACATACCAGAGGGCAAGGATGACAGCCGGGAATGTAACCTCCTGAAGTTGCCTGGTTAAGGCAAAATGCCACCTGGCACAAATCCTGGCTGTCATAAGGTTAAAAATAACAAATACTATCCCTATTACATAAGGAAATCTTTTGTCCTTGTTTAATGGGGCACTGAGATACACTGGAAAGAATAAATACAGAGCCTCTCTGAACTCTTGCTTGTGGTTAGTGCTTAGGGCCAGAAGAGCTGAAAATACCAGGGTTGACTTACGCAAGGCTCTGTGTACAAACTGCTGGCATTAAACAGGTCAAATCTGAGTGAAATTCTAGCATCTAAGCGTGCTCAGCAGCAGCATCAAACCAGTTCACTTCACTGGTGATATCTCAAGGAAGATGTCACCAGTGAAGGTGATCAGCCCAAGGAAGGACTTCTAGTCCTTCACTTTTTGTGATGATCGTGTTACTATAACATAAATACAGAGTATCTGTGTATTCACAGCAGCCTGTAAACCCTCTGGATGGCTGCAATCCACTGGACATGTTCTGCTGCTTATAGGTACTGGAGAAGCTGTTGAAGTCATTGTGGATGAACTGGAAACTCACCCCAGAAGCATGATCTGTTTTCATCCCATCGCACTTCCAGTCCCATGAAGGAAACACCTGGCTACAGCAGTTTGAAGGGTAAATTCAGTGAAGGTACAGCTGCAGTGAGATGCTGCACCTATAAATGTCCTTGTGCTGTTTGTAGGGGGCACACACCTCAATCTGAATTCATTCTATTGACAGATGTTTTTATTATCAAAAAGAAGAAAACCCTTTAGATAATTTTTATTTTCAATACTTTTAATATGCTGTTTAATCTCAGAGATAGAAATTCTACAGTGAGTGGATGGCTGCATTATGAATATTGCAGCAGGATCTTTCTTTTCTTCCTGTACAAGCTTCTGAGCAGATTATAACTTACTTTAACTGATGCATGGAAAAGTTCGTCTGACTGTATTAGCAAAGAAGATGAGGAGGAAGACAGCTCATCAAAGTTAGGAAATGCAGAAGTTAGTTAACTTGTATTTTGAAATAAGCCAGGTGTAGATATCTGGATTCTGAGTCTGTGATATTTAAACAAAACTCATTCAAAAATTATCACCTGTGCAGCAATATGGCATGAACTAGCTCTCTGCACTTCACTGTGTCACTTTTCTTTTGAAGAGCCAAGACTGCCAACTGTGGAACACAGTTTGTGGAAGGTAAACTATAGTGAACTTGACAATTATTTCCAAAGATTGGTTCAGTCCTTGAAAATACTCATTGGCTCTCTGAAAAAATCCAGGGATTCCCCCTTTGTTTTCTGAGTTACTTTTTATTATTTCAGCTGTCTTTGGACAAAGGGAGGGGAAAAAAGTGACTGCAGAGAGATCAAGAGTATCTTTGACATTGTTTAATGAGAAAATACTGACTCTTGTTGAATTACCCTGTTAACACAGAGCAGACAGAGTGTCTCTGTTCCTTTTTGTTTGGGTTTTGTTTTGAGGGGGGTCCCAGCAGAAGATGAAAGCATGGCAGGTGAGTCTTAGTTTAAGCTGTTGCCTACCCGACTGTTACAGATGGTTGCTGCTCCACAAGAAGAATGAAGGGAATGTGAGAAACGCTGTCCTTCTGCAAACAGCACGTCTTGCACGCTTTTCTGCTCCGCTTGTGCTGGTGTTCCCCTTCCTTGTTAACAGAACAGCATTTCAGCCAGCAGAATGTATCAATCAACCTTTATTTGCATTGTTGCTGTAGGTCTTGTATACCTCATAAAATTGCTTTAATGGTCAAATTAAACTTTTGACCTGCTATACAGCTTGCGAGCCACTGGTGCTTGGAATTGTCTGCAGGAACGATTTGGAGGGTGTTCGGTGGCCTCCAGCACTGGTGCTGGCAAAAGGCAACTGAACACTGTAATGTTGAACTGTGTGAATGATGATTGAAAATGACAACTATAGCATGCATGCCTTAAGATCAGGTGCCACAGAAGTTGCTGACACTTGCATTCTTTTTCTTGAGGTATTCTTTTTCTTGAAAACTATTTCTAGTTCAGCCACTTACAGGAAGATAGCATCAGTCCCACAAAACTTATTGCAGAGCTTTGAAAATGACAAAATACTGTGTCCTGCTACTGCAGCCCTATGGATAAAAATGTGCTGTAGCATTTCAGAGTGACTTTTTAATATTTTGAAATGATATGATAATTGTCTTGGAGGAAGGCAGACAGATGTCTCATCAGGTTTATCTAGAAAATCCTACCATTTCTCTCAGACATGACCTTTACCTAGGTCATCTTTCTTGCAGCTGAACTAGATTACTATGATGGGCACTGGCTTGACATACCCTCCTAATGGATTCAAAATCCAGCCCAAGCTGTGTCGTGTAAAGAAGAAAGTAAAATGCTTATAGTCCTGTTCTGATTGTCAGGATGCTAAGGCTGTAATTCAAGTCATTAGGCTTAGTATGTAAAGCCCTTTGTAATCCAAGTCTTAAGAATCTGAAAGGTCACTTGTGGTCCAATAATCCTGAATAGTAAATGTGATGAGCTAGCAGTGACTGTCTGATCCTAAAGCACCTCTTAAAATAAACTCTGGTCTCTGCCCCAAAAGCATACGCATGTTATTTCTACATGATCTAAGAGGCTGTGCAAAGAACAACCAGCTTGACTGTTGCACAACATCATGCCACACTGATTTTTTGAAATTATTTTAATAACAGGATGTAAGGAATAGACAGGAGGATGCTCAAGGTTTTAAAGACACACCCCCTCCTGTGGCTGCAGTGGTCCAGTGGAGAGATCTCCACTGCAGAACTGCTCATCACCAAGATCCCCAAAATCCTCCCAGAATCTGCCAGTGCAGCTGCTCATTTAAGTAAAATGAGCAAAGGTGGCTTAGATGATAGGAACAGCAGGGCTTTGCTCATCCACTGGTCCTGACAGCCCTGTTGAAGATCATTCATACAACAGAGCGTTCACACAAGTGATAGGGACAGTGTATGTGAGAAGAGGGTAACATCTGGCCAGAGGTGCAGCAGTTGGCATTAAGCTGGCAGGGGCGGAGAAGATCTATCAGATCCCAGGTAGCTGAAGCCCCTGTGACCAGCTTGCAGGGATCCAAAAGGCTGTGGCTTTGCAGAGCAGCCCAGGAAGGGGGTTTGGTACCTGGTGGTGCAGGATGGCTGCATGGAAGGAGCCGCAGGGTAGTTTTGTGGGACGAAAGGGCAAGTGGCAATGTGTCAGACGGGGAGGCTGCAGGCATGGGGTGATGTGATATTTTATAGGGTTGATTCCACGTTGGATTGAGCACATGCTTTGCTGTATTGCAGTTGAAGAGCTCAGCCCTTTACTCACCTCCTTGATATCTCCTCAGGAAGATGCCAGAGAAGTAAGGAAATGGAGGACTGGAAATGCACAGCCATTTATGGGACCACTTCTAGTGTCCCCTCTTGGCACCTGACTCTCCTTTTCATCCATGTTTTTGTGCTGAGGGCAGTTAGATACCAGCTTGGAGGAGGGCTGGATGACTTTGTTTTTCCTCTTTAATATCTCTTTGCCTTTTAATTTGTTCAGTATTTGGGGTGATTTGATCTTTACATTGTATTTATTTAGTGGTGCTCTGGATATGGTTGGTTTTGTGCCCTGAAGGTCCTACTTCTCCATTCCCTATCAGTGTACAACTTTTATTAACATCAAGGCATGGTACGTGTGTAAAAGGAGCACTGAATAGCTAAACTGTTCTTAAATACCTGTGACCTCTTGGCTTTTCTATATGGAATGATTATTAATTTTTTGTCCTTGCCGTGTTTCATCAGAGGATGCTGCCACATCAGGCAAAGCTGGGGAGGTCTGATCATCCCTTTATTACAGAAGGGAA
>NW_009928097.1:50358-51538 GCF_000696875.1 Nestor notabilis | reverse complement strand
AGATTAAAAGATTTGCCAGCAACACAGAGCAATCAGTGGCTGTTCTGAAAATAGAAACCAGGCTCCTGGTTTCCATTCCCCAAATCTGGCCTCTAGGCAACACGACTATATTAAAAATGTAAATGCAAATATAGAAAATACTTCCTTTTTAAATCTTCCCCGCTAACATTTTGTGTCCTTTTGATTCTGTGTTTCACAGAATAAGCTGGTAGCACTTGGATCAAAAACTCAGGAACCAGGAAACGGGACTGAACTACCGAAATCTCAGAGTGACCGAAAAGCTCATGGCAGAAGGTGGGAAGAGGCTCGTGTCTATTTTGAAACAGAAAAGTATTCAGTAGCTGTAGGCTACTGTTCAAAATACTTTGATTACTGTATTTAAGGAAGCCAAAAGTGATACTGTAGTGACAGTCCCTCAGCCTTTGTGTTCTAGAAAATACTCTCTTGTAATGCACAGCAGATACGAAGCTGGCAGCTTAAGGACATGCAGGCATTTTAACTGTTTGGTATTAAGTTTGAAGATGATGGGTAAATCAAACACAACTGAGGTTTGAAATACATAACTAGAAGAGAGAAGTGAATTGCATCTCACTGAGGTACTGCACAGCTGCAGGGCCTCTTGCTCTTCCAGCCAGAGATGCTGGCAATACCATTACTGGTTTCATTCCTTTGGGTTTGTCCCAGCTTTATTTCTGTTCCCATATTGTTTCTCTATGCTGTAAACAGGCTTGATGATCAAAAAAATAAAAATAGCACGTGGATGCAACCCAACCAAACAGCCAGAGTAAACTTCATGGGAGAAACTGGATTTAGAAATGCAGCCCTGAGTCATGCTAAAGAGAGTCCAATGTTAAATGCTTTTTTAAGAAGCAATTGGAAAGCAGTCTCCTTTTAAAGACACTTCACAGTGCTCATTACAGGGCCATAACAGTGCAAATTAGGGCTGAATTCCACCAATCTCGCTCTTGTGCATGTGTTTGAATGAGTAGGGTTATGAGATGTGGCTGCACTTGTTCAGAAATCCCCTGTGGGGTCAGTGACAGCAGCACATGGTTCACCGTTGTGTCCAGCAAAACTGTGAATGCTGCACAGAGGGGTCATGGACTCGTTGTCACTGGAACACCTGAAATAGAAAGTGAATGTTGTTGGAGTGTAGGTAGAAAAATTGGGACACCATAGG